>NW_011370180.1:49712-52037 GCF_000735185.1 Notothenia coriiceps
AAGAACCGTTAATACCATCGTTAAAAGGACCGGATCGATAAGCAGTGTCGATATAAGTAGTAGTACAGTTAAAACCTTAACGATCCGAATAGTCGATTAATCGTTTCATTAATCGATAGATTAATCGATTATCAAATTAGTCGTTTGTTGCAGCCCTACTTGTCACATGCTTCAAGTCCCTGTTGACCTTTTCAAATATTAAAAATAACACAATCTTAGTGTCACCTTAGCCAAATGTTGTACGCAGAGCCACAACCTGTGTCATGCTTCAGTAGCTATATATTGTTTAAGGAGTGTAAAACATTGCCATTGAACATCTTGCATATATTTTTCAAAAGCACCTTGTACGACAACAGCAGATAGAGTACATTCATTTATAACATTTTCTCAATTTGCTGATGAAAATCCTCATCATGGCGTCTTTATGTTTCTTGTTGATCTTTAGTTGATATTTCCTCTAATTGCTGGTTTAATAAGCCTATGATGTTTCAGACAGCAGGAAGCTTTTTTTCAATATCCAAATCTTTTTTTCCCGGCCTGCTCACCTATCAATTATGGTTTTATAATGCCTAGCAAATGTTCCACTCTGGCATTATAACAGTGATTGACAGATATAGCAACTGTTTTTATTTGACAAGTGTTTTGCAATCTTTTCAAACGCCATATCAGAATGGAAAACTAGCTGAATAGCCCATAGATCATATTGCCAAATGGATGCCACGACAAAAAACATATGAAAAGTGGAAGAAGCTGTTAAAGGAGCTTGAAAGAAAGCCCATGCTGATGGCGATGAGAAAATGACAGGAACAAACACAATAAAGCATAAAGCGCCCTCCAACAGTGGGCTGTGATCAGCTGCAGCCCCTCCCCCCCATCTCAGTGTCATTTACACTTAACTCAGGAGCCACGGGCCACATGTGCATGAAATGGATCACGCTGGTGTTCCGGACAGCAGTTAAATGGTTATCTCTGCCGCTCTGCACAGTGATCCCACTTGATGACTTCCAGATGGTCATCCTCCATCTTTAAGACTCTCTTTGTCCACAAGGGAAGCTGGGGTAATGAGGTTTTAGTCATTGGCATTAATGACATTTCACCTTGCAGACTGATCGGAGTGATGCAGCGGGAGGAAGTCAGCTGGACACCTCCACCTACTGTATGTGGGGAAACGCTGAGAATGCCTCAGAATTAAAATGTGTGGTACATCGTTCACCCATTAATCACACACATTTCTCCCAGTGTAGAATTAAGCTCAGTATAACTGGATCTCAAGAGAGCATGGTGAGAAAAAAAAAAGAAGACAATGTGAATGTGTTTTGCGAGATTTCCCCATTGTCTGCAAGTGATTGCACGTCTAAGTAATTGTGCTGGAGCACTTGCAGATGTGCGGACAGGAAGCACTTGACTTGGGGTTTGGGCTCTTGGAGAAAAACAATAATTAGGAGTGAACAAACAGTGGTGATAACAGCTGTGGGAGAGCCTCTGTGGTGGGAAGGCTGGCTGTGGACGGGGAGAGGCTTCCTCAGGCCCTGAATCTGAAGACGCTGGCTCCACCCCTCATTCCAACACTGAGCGAGGGCGGGCATTTGCCAAGATCTTAATCATGATGGCCCCAAGTAATCAATAGCTAAGTGGCCCTTAGTTGTTAGACATCCCGAGAGAAGGTGACCATTACTTTCTAATAAAGAGATTGATGCCCGCAAAGTCCTCCTCATCACCCCTTAGCATGGCTTCCTGACCGCCCTCCCCCCAGAAATAAAAACCACATTCCATTCAGCAGCATGCCACCACAGCGTTTTCACAAGTGTCTCATTTTGTCCTAATATAAGAGCTGTGTGTGGATGGGAAACACATTTGAAGCCGTATATCATACAGCAACAAATCCGTGTAAACAACTCGATGTGGTCACCAGTGTTGGGCAAGTTACTTCCAAAATGTAATATATTATATATTACTTATTACTCTCTTTTGAAAGTAATAAGTTACATTACAATATTACTGTCTCTGAAATGTAATGAGTTACACTACTTTAGTTACTTTTTAGTTACTTTCACCAAAGTAACCGCAAAAGAATGGCTAGGTATTTTAAATGCTAAAATGTAGTTTAGTGCAGCTCATTATGCATCCAGTGAAGGGCAATGTGGTATAGCATAACAACTGTGTAGGCCCTTAAGGCTACTAACAACTTGTATTACAGGGCTTAGTTGAATACTCGATTCTGATTGTAAATTCTTAACATGTGACACGTTGTTAATACAGCAGTACAGACCGCTGTCAAGGACTATAATGAAGGTTAACATATTGTAAATCAAGGCAAAATATTAT
>NW_011370180.1:52053-55796 GCF_000735185.1 Notothenia coriiceps
TATTTTAAATGCTAAAATGTAGTTTAGTGCAGCTCATTATACATCCAGTGAAGGGCAATGTAGTATAGCATAACAACTGTGTAGGCCCTTAAGGCTATTAACAACTTATAAACTTATTTAAAGCAGACAAAGGATCAAAGTCTGGTCAATTATAGTCGAGATACTGTCAATATTTATAAGTCTAGGCCTATATATATTAAATACAATAGAGCTAGAGCTCACTATAATGAAATCTATAACATTATGTGCAATATATTTTTCTTTTTGTTATGGAACGCTTCAACCAAGCTACTTTCTTTTATTTAATTCAAGTTCCAAGCACAAGAAGTTTGAATGTATTGAGTGGACAAAGAAGAAGCTTTATCAAAAATATGAAAAGGATTAGGCCTCAAGGAATAGCTTACGGCTCAGCCATTTTCAGTCCAACACTATTAACATGTAAGCCAAACATTGCTTAAGATTGCTACTAAATGCAACGTAGGCCAAAAATAGGAGCCCTGCTATTTGCCAAACAACGCCTAGAACATAGGCTACCAAACAAAGTCTGGTCAAATCTAAATACAAACAAAGGCCTCGTAGGAAATACTTCACAAAACAAATGAAGCTCCACTATATTTAACACACACATTGGAATATTGAAAATAAAAAAAATAAACAGGAAACCTATTACTGCCAAAACAGAGGTAGAATACAGCCAATTAATGCTCGTAAAATACATTTAAGTATGAAAGCCCTTAAAGCCTTGACCTATAGCCTACTTATTTTTCTATGGTGGGGGGCTGGCCTATTCCACTACCACCTTGACTGAAATGACGGTTGAAGCACATCAGGAGAAGGCGTTGAAAGCGTCCATCACCGAGACGGTTGCGTTTTGGGGGTGAGCACAAGATTTCCAAGACTGGAAAAAGTCCTTTCATAAACCGGTGCACTGGATGGCAGTTGGGCATTACTCAGCGGAGGTGCGAGTTTGTTTAAGAAATTCTTGGGGGGGGGGTGAAACCTCGGTGCACGGACTTTCGCGGATTCCCGTAGGTCAAGGCTAAAGAAATTGAAATAAGGCATACCTCTGTTTCCCCACAGATGACATGAGGAATGGCGCATCAGCGTGGGAAGGATGTGGACAGTGTACAAGTTCGGTGGTGCATGTAAGTCTCCAAAGGCAGATGAAAAAATCCTCTTCCGCTGGAGGGCAACAAGCAGCAGGTTGAGGAACATCGGGTCATGAGGGCTGCAGGGTCTGTGTACTCGTTAGGGAGACACTGACATGAGGAGTACTCTTGATATCCAGTCTCCTTCTGGACCTTCTTCCTTTTAACCAACGGCAGCTCAGAACTTACGGCAGTGTTGTGAGAGCGGAAGAGCAAGCAGCGACTTCCTTTGGAAAGTTGAACGGTCTGTTTTTAATCTATAACTAGCCTGGCCCATCATAGATCCGCAGCCCATAACGCTTAATATAATTGCGAACCATGAGAGTTGAAAGTAAATGTGCTGTCATCTACGTAGATCTAGAGCTCTGTATCCAGTAGTGCTACAGCCAATGTTTCAGCGTTCTGGGTCGATTGGCGAGCCGGTCCGCATCCAAGTGTCGCATCAGAGTTTCCTGGAAGAGGTTCATGTTAGGTCCAGAAGAGTTGATTGTTCTGCAGATAACAAGGAATCGAACTTGACGCCTACTCTCGGATCACAGCATATTCCCCTAACAACATCAAGTGATCTTCACACTGAATATCCAAATGAACGTAGTGGAAAGACATTCATAATGGAACAGTACTGCATTTTCTCTCGTCAGGGTCCTACCGTAATTTCTGTTCAGAAGATGAATACTGTTTCCATTATGAAGCCTTTCACAGTTGCACTATCTGGATATCTTACAGGGTGAGGACACCTTGTTTTTAATGGAACGCTTCAACCAACACTAGAAGTTTCTCAATTGGGAAAAATCTTAGCAATGAAAACGGCCTATCAGCAAATGACCACACTGGGCTGCCTGAAAGTTAGTTATTGTGGAGACCAATCAAAACTCGATTTGCCGCAATAAATTGACTCCAAGGAAGCGCTGGCTTTGCCGCTGTGCTGTCTCACTGCCTTAGTTTAAGCTGCGTTGGTAAAAGAAGAAGCCAGAAGAGACTATATCGTCAAGATACATCTCCTCATGTCAGAAGTGGTCGTTCCCTAACAACCACAAGAGAGCCTGCAGCCCTCATGGACCGAAGTGTCCCTCAAATTAACCGCTGCTGTTGCCTCCCCAGCGAAGAGGAATTTTTTTTTGCCTCTTGACTAATTACAGCCTCGTTTACCACCGACAGCTGATACCCGCGCCCCATGTCTGTGGAAACAGAGGTAATTGTCTTATTTCAAATTCTGCCCCTACGATGGACCGGCAAGTCTGGCCACCAGTTTTTCCAAGAATTAAAAAAAATCGCACTCCGCTGTAAAATGCCCAACGCCATCCAGTGCCACCGTAGAAAGGACTTTTCAGTCTTGAATCTGTGCTCACCCCAAAACGAACCGTCTCGGTGATGGACGCTTTCAAGCCTTCTCTGATGCGCTTCAACCGTCATTTCAGTCAAGGCGGTAATGGGATCTAGGCCAGCCCCCCACCATTAGAAAAATAGTAGCTATAGGTCAAGCTTTAAGGCTTTCATACTTAAATGTATTTTACGAGCATTAATCCGGCCTGTATTCTACCTCTGTTTTTGGCAGTAAAGGTTCTGTTTATTGTTTTAATTTTCAACATGATCCAATGTGTGTTGTTTTAAAATATAGTGTGAGCCTTCAATTTTGTTTTCTGTCGAAGAATGTTCTCTTACGAGGCCTTTCTGTAATGATATCTTAGATTTGAAACCCCAGCCTTTGATTGTGCGACCGACCACATATCTCTAGGCGGTGTCTTGTTTGGCAAAATAGCAAGGGACTCCTCCATAATTCCCCAGGCGTAAGTAATTGTCCACTGCATGGCAAAAAAAAACCCTGCACAAACGTAAGAATCCCCCCTACATCCATCCTTAGGCGTCCACCCCCGGACACTCCACCCGCACCCGCCCGCACCCATGTCCCCCTCCCCTTGAAGAGACTAATGGGAATCCTGATAATCAAGCCAATCTAAAGCTTTGAAATGAAAACACTGCACCATGCCCAACAATGGGGTCCAAAGCTACAAAAAGATACTCTTGGTTTTTTGGCCCTTCCTGTCAAAACTGCCTTTTCCCCATTGCTCTAGATGTGGTTTGATATCAATTTGATAAATGAAAAATAAATCCCTCCCTGTTTGCAGGAAAAAAATAATTTTCAAAAACCACCACGGCTGGCCTGTGGTTAATTGCCTTAAAGTGCAAATCATAACCTAATAACCAATGTCCCTTTATCGTAATGTCCCCTCAAGTTTCACACCAAAAACATGTCCACAAAAACAACCTTGATTTCCATCCAAATTCTCCCCCAGTTTGTCAAGTTGTACAGTAGGGCTGGGGCGATAATGGGCCCAAGAACAGTTGGGCCGAAATAATATATAAATATCACGAACAAATGTGAAAGTGTTTCGTAATGGACCAAAAAACCAATAAAAGCTGTTGTTATTTTTGTCTAAGAAAATGCTTTGCCCAAACAATGAAAAATACTGACAAAATAAAAGTAAATTAAGTCAACAATAAAAATTAAAGTTCTAAATTGATGAAAAAGAAAAAGAAAATAGAAAATAACGCCCCTACTATTGAAAACGAGAGTATACAAATTATGACTGAAGA
>NW_011370180.1:55841-56919 GCF_000735185.1 Notothenia coriiceps
ACTGCCTCTGTGCTTCTTATCCTCTCTCGTCTGACACCTGGCATACGTCGGAGTGGAGCCTCTTGCTGCGCCTCGATGCCGGAATAGTATATGGGTGATATGCAGTGATCTCCTACACCTGAACCCCCGCCTCCCCACTGGGCTCGATCTTGTGATTCCTGGCGGGAACCCTCGCAGTCTGGCCAGTTGCAACACTTATTTTCCTCCTCTCCGTCCACCCATCGCCTCCGTCCCGATATTCTGACCTACATTATCCCCCCTATTTATATCCCTGTTGCTCAAGCCCCTCCCTCGCCGCGTCGTCGCTGCCGCGGCCGCTGCCGCACGCTTTCTAATCCGCCATCCTAATAAATCTCGCACCCTCTCACCCTGCATCCTCTCTACCTGTAAATAAACTTTGACCTTGACGGCCACGTCCCTGTCCATCCTGTACTCTTATCTGCGTCACTGTCCTAAGGGGCTCCGCCTTGGGGAACCAATAGTGCTAAGTATCCTAACCCCTTTAATTATCGTGGCCCCCCACATCCCCTTCCGGTGGGGCAGGTCACCATTTACCCGATCTATCGAGCATATAGAGAAGCTCGATAGATAGACAGATAAGATAGATGGATAATGATACGATACTTCTTCATTCCCCAAATTGTGAAATGTGTGGAAAACAAGTATAAACATGATAACTTAAATACAATACAGCATAAATATGCAGTATACAGTAGAAAGGAAACATGAATATTATAAAATGTAAATGTACCTTATATGAAGGCTAACTAAATACGGGTGCTTTCTACACGATTACGTTACACGCACTGGTAAGGTCAAAACTAGGTCCGATTAATAAGATGTGATGCTTTGTAACTTTGACCCGCTTGACTGAATAAACGAAAAACAACGCAGACAGACTATCTCCCGGGGTGCTGTACTCCCCGGGACCCGAAAGTGGGGCGTAGCCTACTAAGTAGCCTCTTCACACATCAACTGCATCGAAAGCTGGCCCGATATGCTGTATTCGAACAAATAAACAGCAACTAACTGTTATCACTAATAACATGCATGATGGCGATAAATATGATGCATCTAA
>NW_011370180.1:56946-76946 GCF_000735185.1 Notothenia coriiceps
ATAATACAAAACAGTGCATTAAACAAACCATCATGCTCTTACTTTGAAATCATGCGGAAATGTCGTCATCAGCAGGCCATCACGTGGTTTCCGAAAATAACCGAGTGACACGAGTAGATCTTAGCCGAGACCGGCGGAAAGTTTGTCACAAATACAAAATTGATTCACAAATGCCTGATCAAAAGTTGTCAATGTTGAAGAGATATTCACAGATCTTTTTTTTATTTGTGAAAATATTTAGCGTATTTGCAGATCCGTTTTACACTTGCAAATTTATTTGTGAGCTTGCAAATCTTTTAAATGCATTTGTGGATGGTGTTTTACATTTCCACATCACATATTTACACACAAATTATTTTTATGTTCAGACAAATAATCATGAGACAAATCTATGCCCATAATGAGTACATTTAAATGTATTAGTTTGTACTGAAAGCATCATGCTGTGCTGGAAAACTGTAGTGCCACCATTTCACCTTTTTTTAAAGTTGGGGAATTATTTCAGCGTATTATCTACTACACTGCTCCTGCTCTCAAATGATGTTAACTGCTGTGCATGGAAAAAACAAGGTCAAATATTTGAAGCAGTTTCGAAAGGAAACATCCCCCCCCTCCCTCGTCTCCTTAACTGTCAGGAGAGCAAACAACATGTCGGCACAAACATCAATTTCCCAGAAAGTAGGGCGCAGTGGAGGGACAACATTTTTTTATTTCTGTTGAGCTATTACACACACCCAATGTGTCTCATTTGTCAATTTGTTCCCACTTGTATCCTCCGAGGATAAAATGTGGTCGTAGTATCACCTCAGACTGCATTTGTCAACCCTGTGACAGCGAGAGGCTTTGGATTTTGGTACCAAAATCACAAGTCAGAGTGACTTTAAAAAAATACTTTTTTAAGGCATTGTTACAGTTGTTTTCTAAAGTATAGTATGGATATCTTTGAAAATCTTAGTCAATTGATAGTTTTTGACCTCTTGATTGGCTTCTACTTTTTTCATAAGAATCTGTAATCCAAGCATCAATAGATATAGTGCTATTACTACCACTTTTTTTGAGGATCTTGTCACAGTCATGGTGCAATTGTTTTTGCATGTCTATTCTTGCAAAAAGAGCCTGCTGCAATATGCAGGGTCCAATGTTTATGTTTTTTTAATCACCTGCTGTTATAACTACGCGCCACAAGTATACTTATACTTGCCCTTACACAAATGTTCTTTTTGTTATAATTTATTAAATAGCATAGTTATTGCTGTGGCGCTACTGATTCCACAGTTCTCAGACTGAGAACCAGCTTCTGACCACATAATCCAGAAATGTTTACTTGGAGAAACAAGTGCCTTCACGTAAAAATAGATGTCCTCTAAATTACAATAAATGGCCCCTCAGCGACAAACACGTCACATGAGTGTTTCAATGAAAGTGTTTCAATAAAAATATAAAATTAAAACTTGTGAACTTTATGTGTTTATCTTAAAGCAAGCAATAACTCTTATACAAGGAAGTACATCTGAGGCAGCTAAGCTTTTCTTTTTTGTTGTTCACTACAGCGATTTATAATGCTCAAAATATTCTTATTTAGAAAAGTTAAAATTAAGAAAGCAAAGAAGTCTCTATAAAGACCGTAATGTCCTCCCGATTACTATGCACCTTGTGCCCTCTGGGGTCAAAAATGACCCCATCTGGCTTGTTTGATATTTAACGCATAAAGTATAAAATGTGAATAAATGTTGTGTTACACCTTTAGTTCTACTTCAGTACAACCCATTACCACACATTTCTCCCTCAGTTTTGGAATTTAGTTGCCAGTTGCCCCTCATTAACAAGCGTGGAGACCTCAGATCCTGTAGCACTACGAGCACCATATTCGATCCAGAGAGCGTTGCATTTCAAATGTTTCTTGCTAGATGCATGTCTTGAAAAACCTTTGGTGCTATCAGTTGCACATTTCCAATAACAGAAGCCGGTTTGTGTGAAGGCTTTTTCTGCATTAGCACCACACCCTATGTTAAACTTTCTACATGGAAAGCAAAATGCAGCATCAGCCACAACTGAATATTCCAGCCACTTTCTTCCATTAAAACCCTCGTAATGTCCTCCCGATTACTATGCACCTTGTGCCCTCTGGGGTCAAAAATGACCCCATCTTGCTTGTTTGATATTTAACGCATAAAGTATAAAATGTGAATAAATGTTGTGTTACACCTTTAGTTCTACTTCAGTACAACCCATTACCACACATTTCTCCCTCAGTTTTGGAATTTAGTGCTGATAGACCCTTATTTATATGAAATTATACCATTTTCTGATAAAAAAAAAAGGTGAAACAATGAATTAATTTGACCATATTGTATTGTGACTATTTGTCTTATCAGAGACTGGTATATGTCAATGTTTAGTAAGGATGCCCTTTTTGAATAATTTATATATTTTTAATGACAACACATAATCACACCTTGTGCCCTTTGGGGTCATTTTTGACCCCGTCTTGCTTGACTCTTATTTCAAGCATAAAGTATGAAATGTCAATCCATTTTGTGTTACACCTTTAGTTTTGCTTCAGTCCAACTCAATACCACACATTTTTCCCTTTGTTTTGGAATTTAGGGCCAAAATACCTTTTTTATATGAAATCTTACCGTTTTCTGAGTTAAAAAATAAATGAAACTATTTAATAATTTGAATATATCGTATTGTGACTATTTGTCTTATCAGAGACTGGTATATGTCAAAGTTTATTAAGGATGCCCTTTTTGAATAATTTATAAAGTATGCAAAGGTTAGCTAGTCCTAGAGTGATAAAAACCAGTATACTACTAGATTCGGAATATAAGCCAGATCGAATGAAGAAAAGCAGAATGAAGTAGTCGAGTCGTAGGAAACCATAAGAATCAACAAACGTCAAAACTCAAATGGAAGGAGGAGGAAGAGAAGGAGAGAGTATGTAGTGTGTAGAGTAGTACAATGATAAATAATATAAACGGGTTAATAGTGTATTACCAATGTAAACCAAGAGTCACCTGAAGTGTCAAAGCATGTCTTATAGTCGATGACTTGTTATAGCTGTAGAGACAAATCTGAGAAGGTAGTCTAACATACAAACTAACATAAATACTAAAATGATATGTAAATAATAGACAAGTTTTCCCTCGGAATAAACATAAAACACATATTGTGTAAGGAGTAAATATATACTCATATGATGTAAATATAAAAAAGCCCAATCGTCATGTCTATTAAACGCCGAAGTGTATAAACCAAGCATCGTGAGAACAGGGACAGAACGGCGCAAAAAGAAGTAGACTAAAATTAGAGGTATTAGAAAATATTTATCGAATAATTACTAAATATTTGGACAAGAAAAAAAAGTGTTGAATAATAATTATTTAACTTGAATGTTAGATAAGCATTGATAATTATATCACCTACAGAATTAACATTTACACCATGGAGTAACTAAATAAAGAAGTACCAGTCAGAATGAGATTCTCCGGTTTGGTCCCCCGAAACGAACAATTAGCAACAAGGACGAGGTAAACCACATAACATAAAATAGGTTATACATGTAAACCAAATATATAAATCAGTGAAAGAATACTTTTCGGTCCAAAATTCGGAACCAAACTGTAATTAAAAGTTAAGAGCTATGTTATTTTTAGTTGTAAATTTACTACTAATTAATAGGAAAAAGGGAAATTAGAATATGATCACATATATCATTACAATTATACAATTAGAGACATATAAAGAACCTCTACTAATTCACCTAAACCTCCATCATGTATATTCCAAGTACCATATTAATGTCTACGGCACAAGTTAAAATTACTTAAACTCCTATTAGTTTCGAATCAGAATATATGGTTACATCGCGGTAGATACTATTACAGATAGATGTCAATAATATATTCCTAGTCTACGGCTTTCTTGTTTACTCGATCCCCATTTAGGCACTTATTCTTCGTTTCTGTAACATTTCGTCACCTCCTTTCCTTCTTTCTCTATCCTGTGAAATTCCAAGTCCTACTATCAAGCTTCACCAGAACAGATGATTCTTCCGAAAACACATCAAGAGACCGTCGTCGTTCTATACCCGACAACCTCAGGCTCGAAGTGTGTCATCACTAAAATACAAGTCTCGCTAACAATAATGAGTGCGATGGTATACTCTTCTAACAGGGGCCGTCCTGCCGGTCATCGTAGAACGAGGTGTTTACGTGATTTAACAGTTAGTCAAAGGCAGAGAGTCGTAGGAGTGAAATATACGAGTAGACGCTGGACTGTATAAAGAACCCATCGTGCTCCCCGGTCGGGTCCAATAGGACGTCAGGATGAAGACAGGCTTATTAAATTACCTGTTATTTAGCACGTAGGAAAAACTAGGTTCTTAGTAACCCAAATTGGGAGGACACAGGACCACCAAGTAAAAAACCATGGGTATAATCCTTTAGATAAAACGACATTTATTTAATTCCAAAACATATAAGAAAGTTATAAGCGACTTATTAAATATCCACCAACCAAGTTGAATACAGGAATGAACTAAATTATATATGTAACTCATAAATCATATAAAACGTAATTTAATCCACAAAATAACATAAAATATATGTTGGAACGGAGACCCCAGGTTCTTTAATGGAATAAAAATGAAGGCAGTCCTGTTTTACTACACTCGGTTACCGTGCTAAAAAACGCTCTCTAACGACGGTTGTTGGGTACCGACGAGGAGCCTCAGTGTGTGTGTGTGTATGTTAGTCAAAAGCGTGTGTAGTAGTAAGATGTAAGTGGTGTGTAGTTAGTGTGTGTGTAGGTGTGTGTGTGTGTGTAAAAAGTAATAAGTGATGTGTGTGTGTGTAAACAAAAGTGTGTGCTGTGTGTTAGTGCAGTGTGTGTGTGTGTAGATGTAGTGTTGTGTAGTGTGTGTTGTGTGTGGTGTGTGGTGTAGTACATACAAAAATAAAAGTGTGTGTGTTGTTAGGTTGTCTTAAAAAGAATCAGTGTTGTGTAGTAAGTGTGTGCTGTGTAAAACTACATATATAAAACTTAAGTTTCAGTTAAAAATACTAGTTAGTTTTTTAGATATGGTATTTACTTATATATTAAACTTTTTGTTGACCATGGAAAAAGGATAGTGCCATACGACCCACAATGTGTAACACAAAAATATAAACATAACTATAATAAAAAAAAAAGACAAAAAAAAAGAAAATGTGGATGTGGTGTGCTGTGTAGTGTGTGTGTGTGTGTGTGGTGTCCCTAGAGCGTGTGTGTGTGTGTCGTGTGTGTGTAAAAAAAATGTGTGTGTCCAGCATAGTGTAGTGTGTGTGTGTAAGTGGTGCTACATAAGACTCCTAGCTACTCAGTTAACATGTCTCAGTTTTCTGTTTGTCACAAGGAAAAGAGATGCCTAAGAACCCCCGCGTAAAGTGGAAAATTCAAGACGGAGGGAGGAAGAATGCTGTGTACAGTGGTGTGTAGTGCTGTGTGTGTGTGTGTGTGTAGTGTGTGTAGTGTGTGTTGAATGTGTGTCGGTGTGGGTGTGCTGTGATGTGTGCGTGCTGCGTGTGTGTAGTGTGTGTGTGTGTGTGTGTGGTGTCGTGTGTGTTTGAAAAACTACATATCCAGTTTCGTTAAAAATGCTAGTGTTTTAGTATTTGTTGTTTCTATGGTTGCTTTTTGTTTGTCCGGAAAAGAGTGCCAACGCCCACGTGCCTGGTTGGGAGGGTCCTGTGTGGTGTGTGCCTGTTAGTTAAACTAGTTGCAGTTTTGTTTGCGCGGAAACAAGGCAACGACCCCGTACAAGTGAAACATAGGGGGTGCGTGTTGTGTGGGTGGTGTGTGTGTGTGTGTGTGTTTGTGTGGGTGTGTGGCCGTAGTGGTGTGTGTGCTGTGTGTGTGTGGTGGGTGTGTGTGTGGTGGTGTCAGGGTGGTATGTGTGGCAGGAAAGCACAACTATGTGTGTGGGCGTGTGTTGTGATGTGTACGTGTGTGTGTGTGTGCTGTGTGTGTGTAGTGAAAACTACATATCCTACATTACGTTACAATCTAGTTTGTTTTTAGCATTTGTTTTTCAAGTTGCGTTTTGTTTATCCGGAAGAGGTGTCTACCACCCGTAAAGTGGACCGTAGCCTCTGTCGTGTGCGTGCGTGCTGCTTACGTCGTGCTGCGTCGTCTTTGTAGAGCTGACACTAGTCCTGTGTAGGAGAGAGAGCGCGATATAAGAAATTGAGCACTGTCGTAGTTTACTCCTCGTCTTGGCTACTGACCCCTCCTTCCGAAAGTCAGAAGATCTCTGCGCTTCTTAGGTACTTACTCCACATACGCTACGTCATGTCTTTCCTCCTCTGGTACTCTCCACTATACATGAAGAGACTTCATGTCGGCGTGTGGCGAGGGTGAAGACAAGACTTTACTTCTTCCAAACTTTACCTCATTTTAACTTATACTTTCTTCCATCCTATGTCTTACCTTCTTCACAGTTCTTACCTCCTGGAGCGTAAATAAACTCCTTCACTTCTTAGTGTGACTACTCCTTCTAGACTCCTTCTCCTAGACGTCGACTCTCCTTCTATAGAACAGGTTAGATTTCTTACTTCTTTTTAATAGACCAGATGGGTAGGGCAGGTCACTCTGCCTGCAGCTTGCATTTCGTACCTTGTCGTCTCTTTTCGTTCTCTCTCTCTGTCTCGCTGCGTCCCAAGGGTTGGTGACATACGTTCCCAGAGCATAACTTCCTGTATTTCAGGCGAAAAAATAGAACAAAGGGACGGGTTCCGGTAGGCTTCTCAGTCACCGACTTGTACCTGGTTGCTCCTCCCCCGCGTCGCACAAATACCCCTTTTTTACCTCTTTCTACCTAGTTTTACCTGGACGTCCGCCCGTATGCACCCAGAACAACCAAGATCGACCTCACATGGGCTAGGTCGTTTCTTTCGATGTCGTTCAGATACCTTACGTCTTCAGACCATCCCGGTTAAGAAAGGCACGATGTGTACTGTGAATTCAATTTACAAAGTAGTTTAGAGGTCTCAGATTCTAAACTACTGTTTCTGTGTGTCTTTTCTAGCGGCCCGGTGCGCTCTCTGTGTTGAACGAGGTAAGCTCTGCAAAACCACTGTTGTGCACCCACAGAGGAGGACGGTTACCTACATGTGTAGGTCCGTGTGATTACACCTGACAGCTACACTGCGAGACCAGCGGTAAAGTCTCCAGTCGACAGGTAAGTTTTGTCATATGAGGGTTCGTTTGGTCCGCCTTTATACCCTATTTTTATACCCGTCGTACGCTACGGTTCCAGTTCGATGCGTACCTTATACGGTCTATATAGGTGACCGTTTGGACGACCACCCTACCAGTCTTTTTTTTTAGTCCCGTTAGCGCTCAACAGGAACTGTACTGTCTTCCGAGGGTTCTCTTTTTGCTATTTGGAACTTGTTGAAGAAATGGAGTGTACCGGGAACCGGACCGCGACGACCTTTCTTTCGACAAGTACCACCCTTGTCTCATTCCTGCTTATTTGGATTCGAAGGGGGACCGGACCACAGTTTTCGCCCTGGTCCCGAGAGCAAGGAGTATCTTCAAACGAGAAAGTGGCTCTGGGTACGAGACCACAGGATAGAGGGGTTTTTTGTCTCTTTTACAAGAAGACTACTCGTGAGACGTAGCTGTAAGAATTTACACACTTGTGTCTTTTACGCACTCCAAAAGGTGAAATGTAAGAACTTTATTTCAGTTCGTTCTTGTCCCAGTTTTTACTGGGGTCTCCCGTGTTCCACACTAATACACAACAGNTACTCCTCCTACCTGTATCCCACTAGGGCTGAACGATTCATTGATTATAAATTGAAATCGCGATTTGAAATGATGCGATTATCAAATCGCAAAGCCTGCGATTCTTTTTAAAACTTTTGTTTGTCTTTCTTCTTGTGTGTCAGTCATCCACACCAATCAGAAGTGCTGTGCTCCACATGTACCAGCCATTGTTAACCAATCAGAAGTGGCCCATGATAGAAGGTGATAGACAGATTGATCCAATCACCTGCCAAGTATTTTTGAAAGTGCCTGCCCTTTCCAAATGGCTTCCAATGGAGCTTTCCTAGATGGTTTGGTGAAACAAACCATCTGAGTCAGGTTAGTAATGCTCCATCACATGTTTCTATTACAGGGTGAATCTTAAACTGAAGCTTGACTTTAAAGCAACCCAATGGAAGTTTCATGTAACTTTAGTTTTTTCACTCGTAGCTCGGGGTGCTAGAGACGGGAGCATGTTGATACGACCTTCCTAGCCGGAGATATGGCCGCATTTTACAATAAACTTCCGTTGGGTCGCTTAAAAACAAAATTGCAATATCTGTACGAAAAATCGCAATTAGATTATTACCCCAAATCGTGCAGCCCTATATCCCACATTTGTAAAATCGTCATTCTAATGGAAATGTTGGCTTTAGATTCCCACTCATATAAAAACAGAGTTTCTGAAATGAAACCTTCACTCGATCACAAGTGATGTCACAGTAATATCTCCTCTTGTTGTTATGTGTGACTTTTAGATGTAACTACTAGAATGTATAGCAACTCTGTGAGGCTTTCTCTCTGTAGTTCTCTTTCTCCATGTAATCGCCCCCCCCCCCTTATGCTCCTCTCCTTCTATCTCTCTCCTCACATCTTGCCCCCAGGCAGGTATTAATTGAAGGACCCTTGTTATAATAGGTTCTAATTGTTAATCACACAGCCTTGTTAGAGAGCAGTCTGATTGTAATTACAGATGCTCGTTAGCCGGGGTTCTGTCATTAATTAGGCCTTGTGACCTTGGTAATTACTGCAGCCATATATGTGAGTGTTATTTTCTCGTGAAAATGTTCCCATGGAAAACACCAAAGACGGCTTTTGGAAATAAAAATGTATTATTTTTTCTTTTGTTTATTTGATTTGGACAACAGTGGGGTGATTACACAAGCAGTGTTATCAGAGTGTGTTGTGTTGGATATGGTTAAAGCTATCATGCTAACACTAATCTGAACAATTCCAGACCTTCCTGGCAAATAGTATTAATCTTGTAGCTTTATTGTAATTTTCTCAATAATTAACTGTGGATAAATGATTGATCATACATGAAGGTGGTTGTGCTTGAGTTTAGAGATTTAGAATTAAAAAGAAAAGCGTGTCACAGGCTAATTAATCCAATAAATGAGCTATGTCCACCGACTGCAGGAAACCTGTTTGAGAGCAAAACCAAACACTGTTGCTAGTACTGTGCAATATATCAGTGTTATATTGAAGTGATTCTAGATGGATTTATACAGAACGGACACATGAGAATTTTTTTACCAAAATATTAAAAAAAAACGTTTGAGTCGACTTTAATCTCAGAATTCTAAGGAAAAAATCAGAACTCTGAAAATAAAGTGAGAGTTCTGAGAAGAAAGTCAGAAATAAAAAAAAGACAACTTTTGGTAAAAACATATTTGATATACTCCATAAAGCCAAGGCCTAAATGCTGCTCGCTGGTTAGGGTCTGCGAAATCTGGCCTTCTGTCCACCCTAACAGTTCTTTTGTTTAAGCCAGGCCAAACTTTTTAAAGTGGAGTTTTCACCTTGAAGACATGTTGGAGGTGTTACAGCTTGCATAGCATACTCCTAATGTTTCTTTAACTGTTTGTACCATTCCTCTCTGCAACTGATGTGTACAGATCCAAAGTTTAAATATGAAGCAGCGACAGCAGTGAACACGGCTCTGAGAGCTGGACGTGATCTTCAGACACTAAAATATTGCTGATATGTGAAATTACAAACAGGAAACTGCTGAACAGAGCTCTAGCTCAGACACACATGAGACACATTAACAGCTAGAAACTCTCAGTTACTGTTGTTTCTTGAAATGGGAACAGATCTGGGAACAGATTCTGTAAAAACAAGGCCCACCATTTGGTTTTGATTTTTTTCGTAGCTCCGGTCACGCTCTGTTGGCAGCGATAAGACAGTACTCACCAACATGGCTTTCAGACAGATACATAAATCAAGTTACTTTTTGAAATGCCATTATCCTCCCAGACACATAATAGCCATGCGTACAGTATGCACTTGACAAAAGTGCTGTTTTGAGGAATAAGTGCTTATGACTCACACAGTGCTGGAAAATGTGAATGCAGTCTAGAGGCGCAACCTTATCGCACTTGTAAATTAGGCAGTAATGAAAATGTAGGCAGGTACCTGGGTCTAATTCTGGGGATCAGTGTGTGGCCATTGTGTACGACAAATTACTTCCTGTGTGTGTAAACAGAGCCAATGTCCCCACTAATGTACCACAACTAATGTATCTCTCTGTCTTTCTTCTCTCGCCCTCTAGACACTTCCTCTTTAAGACTGGTACAGGCACCACCCCCCTCTTCTCCACGGCAACTCCTGGCTACACTATGGCAACAGGCTCAGTGTACTCCCCCCCCACCAGGCCATTGCCGAGGAACACCCTGTCCCGCTCTGCCTTCAAGTTCAAGAAATCGTCCAAGTACTGCTCATGGAGGTGAGCTGGAATCAGCAGGAAGTTCATTTGTGTGTTCTCAGTCTACAAAAGACATGGGCTGGTTTTTGAGACTCATTTCTCTGTTGGGAAACAAACACACAAGACGGGCTAATTCATCAGTGGATGGAGGAGTGGACAGTGGAAGTGGTGCTGGCCTTACTTCAGAGACAATGGGCCTACATTAGGCTTTCTAGGCTGGGACACAAATCCTTCTTTCAAACAGGAAAGAGAGGTGAAAGGAATTTCTAGCAAAACAGTTTTGACTCCTTTACATTTATTTTACAGGCAGCTTTATTTGGCAGATTGATTTTATGAATAACAAATATGATTCAACTAATAAATGAAGGCATATTATTTTACGTTAAGCTACCCAGCTGTATATAAAGAAATTAAATAAATCCCACCTTTATCAGATGCAGCATTAAACTGAAGAACATGAATGTATCAATAACTATAATACAATCATTTCAAATGAAGGATTCTGAAATAAGCCATACTACTTTGGGTACTTTCACTTTGGGTACTTTCACTTTGGGTACTTTAAGCAGAGTGTTTGGATGCTCATACGTTGCATACTCCACTTTTCTTTTTTTGCTGCACTTTTATTTTCGTTACGTAGTACAGGTACTATGTGTAGGAAACGGTGCCCTAACTTGACTAAAGTAAATGATCTCACCACTAGATGTACAGGTTCCTGCAATGGGACAACGCTCCAGATTATTCTTGTATATGAACGATTGAGAGTCTGGTATTACTGTCTCAACCCAACAAGATGAGGTCCATAGGGACTTGGCTTGGAAACTGGAAGGTCACCAGTTCAAGTCCCGGCAAGACCAAGTGCTACCGAGGTGTCCCTGAGCAAGGCACCGTTCCCTACACTGCTCCCCGGGCGCCGTACATAATGGCAGCCCACTGCTCCTAACACTAGGAGGGGTCAAAGGCAGAGAAACTGTTTTGTTATATAGTACCTGTACTACGTAATGATAATTAAAGTGCAAAAAAAAAGGCATTTTTGGTTTCCTAGGAATATTATTTATAAGCCACTATGTAGCTTACATTATGTAGAAAAAAAACAAATACATTCAACAGCTAACTAAACAGAAGGCTCTCCTTTGGCTGTGTAGTTCACAGAACTGCTCCTTTACCAACCACACAGACATGTCTTCCCTCTGAAAGAGAGAAAAGACTCTTTGTAGAACTGTTTGTAATCTGAATGAGTCTGTGAGCAGCTTGTCAGCAGAGAGGTCAGAGCTTCTAAACACCAGCGTGCCTCTCTGTGAAGAACTCTTTCACAACTTTCCTTCCTGAGAGTCCCAGAGAGGAGTCCAGGTCAGAGCCTCTTCTGCTGATAGGTTGTACTGCATAGATAATGGTCTCGTGTATGCACACACACTCTCATACTCGTTCAGCATTTACATTTGCTCCTTTGCAGATGACAGATGTGATGTGTCATTATTTCCAGTTCTTCCTGCCTTTGGCTGCCTTTAGCATAAAGCAGTTTTTTCTTTCTCTCACCTTTATTCACTCTTTATTATATTTGTCATGTGTTTCCCGCCCAGCCCCCCTCCCTGAACCCCGTATACCTCCTCCTTCAATTTCAAGATTACCACACTTTGCATTTGTAAAAAAATGAACTGATTGGCAACTAGCTATAACTAACTATACCAGAGGTGGGAAAAGTACTCTTGTACTTGTATTAGATCCTGTACTTGAGTAAAAGTAGAAGTGCCAGAGTGTAGGAACACACTGTTACAAGTAAAAGTCCTGCATTCATGCATTATTATCAAAATATACTGAAAAGTAGTCATTGTGCAGGTTGGTCCATTACATTACATTACATGTTACTTGTTAGACGCTTTTATCCAAAGCGACTTACATACTCAATAATATATATTTCAGAATAATATATATGATATGTGTTATAATGATTGATCATGAAAGTGTTCTCAAAGCTGGTAAAGGTGCAGCTAGTTTGAATGACTTTGTATACTGCAGGGTAGCTGGTGGATTTACTAAGTCTGATTTAACACTTGATTATATTTCACATCATTCATCCACATCTGTGAAGTAACTAAAGGTATTAAATACATGTAGTGGAGTAAAAGTACACCATGTACCTCTGAACTGTAGTGGAGTAGAAGTACACCATGTACCTCTGAACTGTAGTGGAGTAGAAGTACACCATGCACCTCTGAACTGTAGAGAGTAGAAGTACACCATTTACCTCTGAACTGTAGTGGAGTAGAAGTACACCATTTACCTCTGAACTGTAATGGAGTAAAAACATTGAAGCATTCAAGTAAACTACAAGTCCCTCAAAATTGTTCTTAAGTACAGTACTTGAGTAAATGTACTACCGGTACTTTACGCCACCAAGTATACTGTATCCTTACCTTTATGTCTGAGTACTGTTACACCATCGACCTGCTGGCTCTTATCTCACACACCACAGAGACTACCTTCCCACTACAAACCTGCTTGAAAAATGTCACACACACGCACACGCACGCACGCACGCACACACACACACACACACACACACACACACACACACACACACACACACACACACACACACACACACAGTTTACATGGACATGTGCCATCTAAGTGGATTTTAAAGGGTTTGAGTTACGTTTACAGTCGACTGCATCTTGGCAGTAACTGGATCCATAAAAGCAGCAGCCAATAGCCAGCTGCCGTCTGACTGCTGGGAGACTCTGCTAACTCGCAGACTACAGGACTGTTCTGGGTTTACATTGGGAGGGGGCCATGGAACAAAAGAAGCAATTACCACAGCACAAAAACAGTATTTGACAATGTAAATGATGGTCTTTCCTTCATTGTATTTGTCTTCTTTTTTAAATCAATGCAAATATATTAACCTTGTCTAATGCCTCATAATAATACAATGTAATGTTAGATTTATTTCTCTCTACCTGCATTATTCTACAATTTTACATTTGTTTGCAAATTTCACACAAACACTCTGACGTTACTAACGACAACTCAGACTTCAATGTTAGCGCACTGAAATAGCAGCAATGCAAACGTCAGTAAGCACTTCTGTCAGCCTGGGTTGTCAGGATGTAGCATTTACAGTGATTACTGACTACTTTAAGATCAGATCATAATGAACGCTACCTTCTGGAGAACATGTCTTGTTCTAAGCTCCTCTAAATCACTTGCCTAACTGCACAGGAGACACAGAAGTAATTTGCAAATCAAGTGCATTGTGGAAGTTGATCTTACATCAGAAATAAACAACTGTGAGGCTGCAGAAAATACACAAAGGACTTCTCTGTGTAATGTAGGGTTACACTGAACAGTCAATGTTCATTTCACACCAAACTGATACTGACATGATGACAGCAAGACAATAACTATCGTTTTTTATCTGTCTCTCTCAGGTGTACGGCCCTCAGTGCAGTGGGACTCTCTGTGCTGCTCGCCGTCCTGCTCTGTTATTGTATAGGTAAGACCACACACACACACACACACACACACACACACACACACACAACACACACACATAACACACACACCACACACACAACACACACACAACACACACACAACACACACACAACACACACACAACACACACACACACACACACACACACACACAAAGACACACACCACACACACACAGACACACAGACACACACACACCACACACACACAGACACACATACTGAAAAAACTGAAACGCTGAACATAATAAAATGTATTAAGTAAATATTAAGTTGAACCTAGTATATACTTTTTTGAAGTATTGCGTTTAACTAATCTAATGCAATTACGTTCCATTTCTTTACATTATACATTTAAGTCAAGGTTTCAGTTTTTTCAGTGCATACACACACACACACACACACTTTCTGTGGTCTGTTTTTACTCTCCCGCTCACAGACAAACACACTGAGTGCTGAATGTACACGCAGTCTGGTCCAGGTGCAGGAGGACAGAAGAGACTTGTATTCTGCGTTGGTAATCCTCCTCATCTCTTTACCATAGTGTCCTGCTTCCTCCCCGTCTCGCTCTCAGTTTTGCAGCCCGTCTTCTTCTTCTTGTTGCTGCATGTGTAGCTTTTCAATCTGTGGTTTTGAGCCCATCAGATAGCACCAGGGTGTTCCTTTCTGTGGGCCTTATAAATCCCCCCCCTCACAGGATGTGCTATACTGTAGGTGTAGGCTAATCAATCATGGAAGATTGTACGGTCAGTTGGAAACTGCTTTTGATACAAGGTTTAAATTATCCGTACCATCAAATCTTCAACATTAAATTCAAGAAAATGGGTCACATTATAAAAGTCCCACTCCTTTTTTTCTTATATAAAAATCAGTCATTCCCATCATCAGAAGAAACCGACAAAACAGTGACGACAGACAAATATGGAATTCATCCAATTGCAGGAATGCTTTGTGCACCTTTCTTCAGGGTGCTGATGAAAGGCAGGAATCTTCTCAAATATTTCGCTGTCACAGATTCTCACATGTGCAAGACTTTGCCTTACAAATTCAATTGTAATCATCCCCTACCTTAGCCTCTTTAGTGAATAAATGGTACATTCGTTACACATATTGAATGTTAAATGTTCAATTTTAATAGAATGTGTGTGAATAAGGTGACTTTCCCCAGATTTAGACCAGCCTGAGGCAGAATAGATACAATTACGCTGGTCCAAAATGAACTGTGGGTCAAAGGGATTCTACATAATCTCACAATGATAATCTGTCGCGTGTAATTATAGAAGTTGTCAGCTCTGAAACATTTTCTTCCAGCCACTGAATAGACAGAGTCAGGGTTAGTCTACTTGTGAAAGAAGACATTTCACATCAAATGGGGCTACACTTGTCTCAATAATATCTAGCCCCATGGATCTCCAAATTGATTTAATACAATTTGTATCAATATGTAATTGAACTGTTGTGGTGCAAAAAGGACTTCTGATAGACCTGAATGTACTCATTTAAAGAGTTTTCTACTGAAGTTATTAATGTCTTGAACCTCGCATGAGAAATGTCAAACAGATTTAGACTCAGATCAACTCATGTCCATTAGATTTACATGAATTGCAAAGTCTTTGGGACGGGCAAATAAAAGAACACATTTAGCAAACAGAACACAACATACAGTTCAGACACACAATGCATTGCGTCTTAAAGTCTGAACATGACTGGGACTTGAGAATAAGCCCAACATATGTGTCCAATCAGATTTCAGTCCAGACAGAAAATACACATTATTAGCCTTAAATACCCCATTGGAGGCCTCACATTACACCTGTAATCAGAAAGAAATACTTGTGTGTTTTTCCTCTCTCCTGCATGGCTTTAGAACTGCCAGGGCTCCTTGTTAGATTGTGAGCGAGTTGTTTTCATTTTTGAAAAGCCTTGAGATAAAAGAGAAGAAGGAATGATGGGAAAGAGTCAGAGGGGAGGGAAGGTGGTATTTATTCTAAAGGCCAACCATTCCCACAATGAACAGCAGCAATTAGGAAGGAGGACTGTCCTTGGAATTGGAGATATGTTGCCACAGGCTCGTCTATATATGTGTGTGTGTGTGTGTGCGTGTGTGCGTGCGTGCGTACGTGCGTACGTACGTACGTGTGTGCGCACGCGCGTGTGTGTGTGTGTGTGTAACAGTCTCCCTCACACAGCATTATTAAAAATACCTTTTTAATAAACACATTTGAAGCGATGCTACTGCTATATCAATAACCCACTCGTGGCCTTCATCTCAGCATCAAAGCTTTGCAGGGACTTTTAAATGTTGTTTTTCTCATATAGTCTCTTTTTCATATGTCATGTAGACTCTAGGCAGGCTGTGTGCCTGTGAGCTGTGCAAGTGTGTATGGCCCTAAAGCTTTTTGTATCTTGAAGCTTCAAAAAGCTTTTTTTCGAAATCGAGCTTTTGAGATTGCAAAATGTCTTTCTATTACCTGGTAATGTTGGGTTGAATTTGATCATCATGTTCCTTAAACAGGGAGGGATTTTAAAAAGGTAATCCGTTACATGAGCCAGTTACAAATAAAACAATTTAATAAGGAACCTAATCCAAGTATCAAAATGGTGATTATTTTCTGGTACTTTTGGACACCTGAATATGAACTGCAATGCAAATAAAAACAATTAAAAGATTTTTAAAAAGATGTGTTTTACTTAAATGCATGTAACAATGTAATCTTAGAAATGAAGTAACCAAGATATTTCCTATAGAAATGTAGTAACAGTAAGAGTTTACAAATGCTGTTTAAGCTTAACACATGGATGTATTTGTTGAATACATCAGGTGTTCACCTACTGCATTTAAAATAAAGAACAATAAAAGTAGCCTACATATAAACCATAAAGAAAATGTATTCAGAACATCCTATAATATATCCATCTTTATTTCAAAATGTATTCTAACACTGTCATCCTGCTGGTAATCTCTATTTTTCTTTTAATGTAACAGTAATGTGATTAGTTATTTAATGTCATTGTAATCGGATACAGATACCTTTTTTTTGTATTGGTAATCTGTTACATGCAATCTGTTACTCCCCAAGCATGATATAGTTTGTGCTGAGCAACATAACCTGTTGATATGGCTTAAGCACCTACAGTTCATACATCATCTGGGGAAGTTTAGGGAAAAGGTCAAAGTTAGAGTTAATGAAAAGTCAAACATTAATCACAGGTGTGTGACCCCCCCCCCTTCCAACTGCACCACCTTAGCTGTAAAAAGGGCACAGCGCCTACTGCATCAATCACGAGGTGCAGAATCATCCAATAATGATAAATAACCCAGGGAAACTTTTCACTTCCACTGTAACAAAGAAACTAAAGGTGGAAGTCCCAGCCTGACGTCAGACACAGAAGACCAGGGAACAGCTGGGGGAGTAACACATTACATATAGTACATGTCATGGAATACATCATCAGGAAACAAAACAAAGGTTACTGTATTCGATTGCAATTATACAAAAATAAGTAATCAGATTACTGTTACATTTAAAGAAAATAGAGACTACCAGCAGGATTACAGTTTTAGAATACATTTTTGAAATAAAGAAAGATATATTATAGGAAGACGTACTGAATGAATTTTCTTTAGGTACTATATTTAGGCTACTTTAAGTCTTCTTTATTTGAAATACCTTTATTTTGTAATGCAGTAGATGGACACCTTATTTATGAAACAAAAATGTAGTCTATGCCTTTAATCCATGTGTTAAGCTTAAACAGCATTTGTAAACTCTTATTGTTACTACATTTTTTATGTGAAATATCTTATTGTTATTTATTTTCTAATTGATTTTATTTGCATTGGTTTTGATATTGAGGTTATCAAAAGTAATGGAAATGTAATCAGGTCACATCACTTTTATATTGTGATACTTAGATTAGATTATATATATTTTTTTAAAGATATTGTTTATATTTGATATACTATTGTATTTGTTATTGTTCATTATTAAATATATTCCACTTTTTAAGTATTTGTATTTTAATGTTGAACACACTGCTCCCAAAATGATGGGGATGAATAAAGGATATATCTATCTTTCTATCTATGCAACTAGATATAGTAACGGACTACATGTTACAGTAACCCTTCCATCCCTGCGGTGAATAATGCCTGCAATCCCTGTGATAAGGCATGCTTCCTCATTGGACCAGACACCATCACCTGACATGAGTCAGCTTTTAAAGTTGCTACTGTATACATTGTTCAGGGGATGAGTCATTTTCAACAGCTACACCTGAGAGAAAAGCACCAATTCTAAACATAAAATAAGTGAAAGGGTGTCCTCTGGTGTGTTCTTAACACATGTCCTTCCCTTGAAGTTGAGAATCATGCAGCTGCAGCCACTCTCAGTATGTGTCAGATTATCCGGCTGAACTGGGATCAGTTTGCTCTTCTGAACGGACGCAGTCAAGGCTGACAGCTTGTAGATTCCAGTCTCTCTTTGAACACAGTAGGATAGTTTCTCTCCTCATCCATATGAGTGGTTCTCCTGCTGCAGGGAAAGTCTTCCACAGGAGGGACAGCTTCATGCTCACAGACCTATTCATATCTATAAAGAACAGCAAATATAAGGCTGTTAATAGCAACCTGGCAACAGGTTATTCGTAACAGCGTCCTCTGACTGTCTTAGAAGAAGTAGGGATGTATAGTTAATGCTAAATTCCTGTGATCTTCAAGTAATGAGCCTCCAAATGGTTTATGGTGTTCAACCTCACGCTAGTCTTTGAAATCGTTCTTAAATCCACAACTGTTGCTCTAAAATGTCCTGGTAACATTACCTAAAAAGGTTTTGTTAGAGAGAACCAGTCTTGTTTGACTGTTTCCATGGCCATTAATCTTCACACACACACACACACACACACACACACACACACACACACACACACACACACACACACACACACACACGCACACGCACACACACACACACACAGGCTCCTGTCGATTAGCCAGCACTCTCCCATGACCCTTTGCTCCTGTCCTCACCAGGAGGGGTTGAGGATAACGTGCTAGCACAGCACGGCTCTAATTTAATGAGGTAGAGGGGTGTCTGTGTGTGTGTGTGTGTGTGTGTGTGTGTGTGTGTGTGTGTGTGTGTACCTTGCTGCAGGGTGTGTGTGTGTGTGTGTGTGTGTGTGTGTGTGTGTGTGTGTGTGTGTGTGTGTGTGTGTGTGTGTGTGTGTGTGTGTGTGTGTGTGTGTGTGTGTGTGTGTGTGTGTGTGTGTGTGTGTGTGTGTGTGTGTGTGGCACGGTCCTTCACTAAATGTTCCCAAGATGAATCAGTAATTGGTCCTTGACACGGCTCTTCTCATATCTGCTCTGTGAGGATCCAGACTCCTCGTGTTCTTCCATATTCAGCCAGCACACACAGGGGGCCGCGCTTCATCCCCAACACAGCATCACTTTGTCGGGGGGGCTTAAGGGACAGGGGTCTCCTCATACCCACCTTCACTCAGGTGTTTAATAACGGGGATTTGTTTGTTTTATGTCCTGAGGTGCTTTAGGCTCATCTGTGTGTGAGAGCAACACACTGATGCTGTTTTGTTAGTTTTGGCGGTTGTGAAAATGATCTAATTTAAGAATATTAAATATTGGCAGCCGTCACCATATCACTATTGCTTATATTGGTAGTGAGCTTCACTATCCCCATTTCAATAATGAGTGCCTACAGGCTCTTTGGTGGACCAGAGCCTAACCAACTTGAAGGTAAATGTGTTAACTCTCCACAGAGCAGGACAACTCTCTGAAATGTGCTACGCTCTAAGTTGCACAGTTCTCCTTCTCCATGATAATGTCTATAGGTTACAGTGCAAGCGTCTATGGAGCTCCTAAAGGAAATCTAAATGTCAGTGAATGAAGTAAATGAACCTCATGCTGGGGCATCAATCCATGTTCCTGTATCATTGATGCCTTGATTTATGTTTCAGGTTTATTTATGTATTTTCATAATGGGTTTCTAA
>NW_011370180.1:78049-93288 GCF_000735185.1 Notothenia coriiceps
TTGTCAAACTTTTTCTGTTTGGAGAAAAAAAAAAGTCGGGCCCCCCCAACACAAATAGTCAGGCTCAGTGGCGGCGCTGGAGTTTTATTTTGGGGGTGCTGTGGGGTAGCTTGACGTTTCATAGAGGGTGCTCAAACATTTAGGGTTTCCCATTAATGTACCGGTCACTACAGTGGAATGTTCTACTGCAACAATCCCCACGCATATACACAGTGTACCCGCGACTGTATGCATATACGTAGGTGTAAGCAGGGGTAAAGTGCTATTTTTATAGGTGGTGTGTGGACCTCACATAGGGTGGTCCGGGGGCAAGCTCCCCCGGGAAGATTTTTTTTTAAATATTGAAGTTGAAAGCCTCAATCTGGTGCACTTTGAGAGCAACATGAAGAGATATATGGATACATCTCTCAACACCCATTTGAAACAGAACTGTAAACAGATTTACTTTTTCTTTATGGATATTTTACAAATCACCCTTTCAAACTTTATTCTTTTTTTACTGTCATATAGTATTTCATACCTGTTTTTCATTTATTCTCTTATTTTTGTATAACTATAATGATCACATAAACGTGTGCCTCGGAAATAATTGTTTACATAAATGGTGACCAAAACGTTTGAGACCCACTGAGATAACTTAGACTAAAGTTAACTATTTAAACACTCATTCACTGAGTCTCTCAGTCTGACAGGAGAGGACAACTTTAGTCTAAGTTATCTCAGTGGGTCTCAAACGTTTTGGTCACCATTNGGACGTTACAATTGATACAACTTCGTGAATAAAAATTGACTATAAATATGTATACTTAATATGGAGAATACATACATAACATCTATATATTCTTTACACGTCTTAAACTGTCAAATTATCACCTCCCTATAATGTGTATAACTACTATACAGAACATTACGTGACAAACTCTTGGACTCGGCAGTGGTTAGCTCGTTATTGTCGATATTCCATTCGTAATAGAGGCACAAAAAACGATGGAAATTCTATGCAGTATTACAAACGAAGTGGACAGCGCGTTCAAGACTAGCGAGTCACTACTATGATTTATGGAGATCTTAGACACTTTAGAATCGGAACGATTCGTTTCGAACAAACACTCTAAGGCTATTCATTAATTTCATAAATATGGATCTCAAAGACACGATTGCACGCGATCGTAAAAAAGCGAAGTCCCCGAGTAATCTGCGAAGAACACTCTGAACACAAAACAAAGCCATTTTTAACAAAGCATAGTAGTCAAATTGACTCAAAGAACAGGGCAATTCACTCATACTGTTGTAAGTATCAAATAATGTAAAATTCTTCGGGACTCTCTGTGTCAAAGCCAATTTTTTTGAATTGGTCCAATTTTCACAACAATGACGTCGGTCATTAACCGAAAGAGAAATATTCCTTACGTCGACCCAATTTATATTTAAGGAGAATTGGAGGTGGTGTTCCCTTGGGTCAAACATTGTACCTACATTATTTAGTCTAGCAAAGTCTATCGCTGGTCAATTGTAATGAATTTAGGTACAGTTGTGTGTATATAAATGCCACTTATTCATCCGTCCATTCTCTTGTATCTAAGTCGGTGAAGAACCATTTCATCTCTAAAAGGGTACTACCTACTGTATTCACCACTGCTGTAAAACTCCGTACCCTTGCAACCAAACTTTCGTTCTTTCTGGAGCCCAGTCGACTTCGAAAACAGTTTTCCGAATTTTTTTGAGTTTGATTTTCTTAGGAGCTGATTTTGATAGACGAACAGAAAGCAAAGATTTCATCTAAGAGGAACAAGGGATTGGAAGTTGTCTTATGGGACCAAATCAAACTGTCCACTAAGTTTCCCTATTTTACGTGTGTGTCTTGCGTATGGTGTGTGAAGAACAGTCCTGAGGGACTTCTTGGACGACAGACACAACTCCCCGTTCAACTTCCATATCATTCTCATTTTGGTTCGCCTCAACAGGTACACGTATCTACACACAATCTCACACACAACACACAACACAACTGGGAAAGGAGACTCTCAGTAATGCACCAAGGTGAAAACCCTTAACTGATAAGAAGGAAATGAACGGTGAAAGTGTCTCTCTCGGGTACTGGAAGAACAGACTTGTGTGTGGGTGAAGAGTGGAACTTTAGAGACACATTTCAAAAGTGCGTGAACAACGTGTGAACATGGCGAGGTGTGTGTGTGTACGTGTGTTCAATAGGGACATTGAAAGTCAATCCAGTTGGGGAATTCCCACCGGGTTTGAATTTGAGTCCATCCTTGTGTTACGGTATAAAGATCTATGTACTTCGGATTAATCGGTTTCTTGTTTTTCTAGTGTAAGAAGTACATGGATTCCAAAGATTAATTTCCTTTTTATAGGGAGTAACAAGGAGCGTGTATGGCGTGCCTCATATGTTGGAATAATACTGAGTGTTCGACTGTGGCCGCCTTGTGCATCTTTTTTTGTCGAGAGTTTCGGTCGTTGTGTCATCTATAAAACTAAGGAGGAACAAACGGAGTCCACTAAGTCCATACAGAGTGCGGGCTCCCGAAGATCATACAGGGCGAGTGAAATATCCTGCAATAGTGTGCATGAGAGAACAAACTCCAAAAGTGCTCGAGGTAAAGAGGGATAGCGGCGAACGTACAAGGTAGCGAGCTAGACCATAGACATACATTATCTGCGCCTGTTAGCAAAGTAGGTATACCAGCCGAAGATGCATTTGCGTAGGTTTTTTACTCCGTCCGATGTAGTATCTCAAGGACAACACGAAAGCAAGAGGCGGCTAACTTAGGCCAGAGACTATCGACGAGTCTCACAAGACCGTATCGTCACCTCGAGACTACCTGCAAACATAATAAGAGTGTTGTGCGACAAGCCCGAAACACTTTTTGACGGGGCTACACAAGGGGTCCAAGGACATTCATTGTGTCGAGACGGTCCACTATTCTAGTGCCTGATCGTCTCGCTCGGTTAACAATCGGGTCTTGCCGCCGCAAATCACCGGGTAAACTCGCGCGACCCGCGCCGACACCACCGCGGACACCCACTCATTAGACCATTGCCGATTCGAAGAACTATCGACTGCGAGCATGCACACTCGCTATCAATGCTGCGCTACAAGTGTAGGAGCGACCCCGGTTTGGGGACTTGACACAGGAAGCGGTCGCCTGTCCTATGTTATGTCCCTATAGTCGTGCCGACACACCTATTCTTGAAGGGTACATCCTTTACTATAGACTAACGCTTGGCCGACGCGGTTCTCCGACTGCCATGCTCTGACGGACGTGGTACCGTCTGCATGCGCGCAGTGGATGAAATACACGTATGACTTTCAATCGCTGGCTGAGTGTGTGGTATAGGGATTTATCTCTCCAGATATCTTTCTTGGTTCGGACTGGAGTAAGCCCACTACGTACTTTCGGGTCCTCCGACGGCCACACAAACCTTGATACGGACGTTATCGCTGGCGGGTGTTTAAGGCCCAGTGAAGGTAGGTAAGGGTAGAGGGGCTAGAAGCAGGGCGGACCATAGGCAACGAGGACCCCACCTCTTGCGGCTGGGGCTCGCCGGGTAGCATCTAGCTGACCTTTCAATGCAGTGTAGAGAGCGGCAAGAGCTGAGGTATGATCCTAAGTGTGATAAAAATGTCCGTATCAGCGCACGCTAACACCGGTCAGAGAGATGTAGACCAGAAGACCTTCAACGCGGTTCCGATCGTCTCGACATCGTCAACGATCGTATTATCTTGGCAAGGTACTGCCATGAAAATTTCCATTCTCTTGTTACACACTTCTCAAACAATAATAGCGCTCCTGAAGAGTAGAGTAGAGAGGCTTAAACATGGTAAAGCATAAGTGTGGTGAGCTTGTTACATCAAATCATGTTTGTCCAAGACTCCTACCGTCACCACTAAATAGGAGATGTACTCAAAGTGATGCCCTAAGAGATCCCACTTGCAAATGTCCTATTGTCTAATTCGTATCCTATGGTTAGTGAGATAATTTCATGGTGTGACTGGTAACGCCTTAGTTTATGGGCAGGCACAGACTGTGAATGTGAGTCAGAAGACATTTGTGGGAGAGAGATGGATGGGAATGGGCGCGCGCATACCAATATGGGTCAACCCATGATGACATATCTATTATACCTGGTTCTTACACTCTGTTGAAATACATACCTTTAAGCCTAATCACGTGGTACCACTCAACTGAACCTAGCGGTACTAAACGCTCATCGAAACAACTTTAGTAGACGTTATATTATTTTGCTAAGCGCGCCATTCGCGATAGTCAAACACCTTGTTTCTGGTTGTGCTCGGAATTACGAGGGTTCCGTTGTACAACGGGTAGCGCTTGGCATCCTGTGGGAGATCTCTCACTACGAGGGGGATGCCATCACGCCACACCATAATTGGCACAGAGGAAGTACAATGGCCTGAGTTAGAAAGCACTCTCGTGTTCTTGGGCTCTGCCCCCTCCTAAAGTTACCTCGTGACTGACGGGTGGACGTAAGACGTCGGGCTAGTCGGGACGTGGCGCACTCGAGAGTTGAGAGCTCACGAAAATAGTCTTCGGGAAGGGACGAAAGAGACATATAGTGTATTGATCTGAACTGACGTCGAACACGCTGTTTACCAACACGCAGAAGCACAAACCACTACTGTTTCACCGTGGCACGGCCAGAGAGGGTTATTTGCCCTACACAATAAGTAACTTCATATTAATTTGGAGCTGTGGCAATAACAAGAAAAGCGACGAACCAGTGCGACTTTACCGAGGACGACTGAACTCGGTCGGTAAAAACGTGAGGCGAGGACACACGTGCACCCTCTCGCCGTCGTATTGAACGATGGAAACGAGACCCGCTCACACTCGGTGAGTGTGGTCACAGAGGCGTGTATACTGTTTTGGGCGACCCAGCCGCGGTGATCCTCGTCGTGTCGTTTGGTGTCCAGTGGGTTAGTGCCCCGTATCCTGTTTTCAATGTCGCTGACAGAGACTAATACTAATACAATACAGTTACAAATACAACATGTAGGTTGACGAATGAACGTCTTATACTCCTACCCCAGGTATTTTTGTCTGTGTAAATTGTAGTAGTAGTACGACCGACGACGACACGACGACGACCGACGACGGACGGACGACGACGACCGTGCGAGATAACTATCCAGTGGACCAGCCGAGTAGGACAGGCAAACAGACTGTCGTGTATTCTTCTTACTTGTAATCAGTAAATCATATTGAAACGCAGGAGTGAAATGGTACCAAAGTAATGACTTAATTGATCGGTACTTAACATTCTCCGTATTAGCCCATGTGGCATCAATTCTACGATTATGTACCTTTAAAACTTCGATAAGCCAAACTAGGGGACGGCGGAGGACTTGTCAGGAATGATTAGGTTACCTTTGTACATCCTTTCAATCGACCGAGAAGAAGACTGACGAATATGTTCAAAGTGTTTCTTCTAGGATAGTTATAACATAGAAGTCCTTTCCAAGTTTCCGAGTATTTTATTTGTTCGTTGTCCGAGAAAACCGGCTTCCGTCGACAATCTAGGATTGTGACAGTTATTAACAAGTTGTGAATTAAGGATTTATTATATAGGAAAGTGGTATCCCATCGTGTATTACTAGAATAAAGATAGAAAAATATAATATAGTAAACTACCACAACTACACTTACATTCCCTTATGTATTGTTGTATTAGCGTAAGACCCACACATTTATCTATTAATAAACGTATATTAGGGTTTGGGACAACTATAGAGTGATTTATTTAATGGTGTTTAGTCGATGGCAAAGGGGATATCAGCGGACAACTAGAGTTGAGCGGTATAGTCGTAACGAAGGAGAACTGGCGGTACTTGAAAAAGGCTCTAGCCTGTGTGCTAGGGAGCGAGGACGTATTGGTGCACTGCTATTGGCAATAAAAACCGATGAAGGGTCGACAGCATTTGAGAATATTGATCATACCGGCGTACCAGCCGGTCCACTAACTACTTACCTACCCAGGGTTCAGACAGGACTACACACGGTCGCTGCGTCTACGGCGTCTCTCTTGAAGAGGAAAACGGCGACCCCAGGTCGCCAGTTGGTCGAGACTTGACCCCCAGGGGAGTGCCGCGAGGCGCTCAGCGGTCGCTTCTCTATAATATAGAGGTGGACAAGGAGCAGCACAGTATTGGGGAAAGCCCCAGCCAGAGAGAGTGGTCGACCTACAATTAAGTAGACTTTCTATATAATTGAATTATCCTACCGTTAAGACACGTAAGAGCGCGGGAGCGTCACTCCATCGAAAAGTGTTCCCTTAGAAGACACCACCAAGTCCAATAAAAACTAGTCCCTATAAATGGGAAATTGTGGGTGTATTTTAGGTTAAAGAGTTCTATGCCTGGCGGATTCAGCATAGGCTAGAGGCCATTGCTAACGTTAGTTTTCAGTTCCGGTATAGGTAAACGGACGTTTCTTGCTACGTCTCTTTTGATCAGGTACGTAAACATATAAGAATCTTCGAACCATAACTAACATCTTCCGAGTGAAAAATATAAGTAGCTCCCGGAACGACGCGTTTTCTCTCAGTCAGTGCACGACGCAACTCTGACTAAGTTTTTCCGACGTCGAAGAAACAATAAGGAATGATTGGTCACATCACTTCCTTTCTTACCTCAATTTCCTTTGTTGCCCTTAGAGCGGTGTTACATCGGAGGACAAGACCTGAGGTTCAGTGTATGACCCGAAGTGTGTGCTCAGTATCCTTAAATTATAAGGAAGAAGAGTCGGATGTTTCGGGACCATATATTTACTCACGCTGCGCGGCGGGTAGAGAATGGAATTCTTGAAGTAATACCGGGAGAACAGGATGACCCCCGTAACGCAAGTTCCTTACCGTATCCACAACGACCAACAAGGGATCATGCAGTAGATTTCATGTTTACCCTCGGTCTCGAAAAAGAATAGTCGAGGGGAAACCACCTTCGAGCGCAAGGCGAAACACAAGGCCAAAGATTGTCTCGTTCGTGGGTAAGGATAATTAACTATTACTGTATTATCAATCTCCACTAATCTAGACAGATCCGGAGAATCAAAAACGATCTAATATCGAAGCAAACCAGCCAACTACCTGATAGAAGTAAGACAGGAAAGAGCAGACAGGAAGATGGACAACATGACAGACGAGATATAATAGTTTATTTGCAAAATAATCTGTTGGTTGTAAACAAACGTGACTATTATTGTGGTCGAACAGGGGTTTAAGAATGAACAAACTGAAGAAGTGAATATTACAGTTGTAGATATGCGGCCCTAGCGAGCCAATCTAGTGTACCCTACTAGGACGAATATTCATAAACAAAGGGGGGAACACAGTTACACTAACGCAATGCGGAGACGCATAGATACTCGGCACCGAAACAACCAGAGGGAGCTAGTAATTCAGGACCATTACACTAGGAGTGGATATGAGTGCACTCTACAGTAGAAGGGATACCATAATATCGCGGTGACGGATAAAGAGGTTGTTGTGTAGACCTGCTGATGAGCAAACCGTGTTTACATACATAGAAACAGTTTTTGAAATGGTGTAGCACAAGGAATACGGATTGCAAAGAGTACAGAGCGAGTGACGCATGCGCGACACGTACCCTAGAGGAGACCAGGTCAGAAAGGCAGAGCAATTCTGCTGATTAGACGTTAAGTATTTTGTCAGGCTTAATATTTATCTGTTGATACCCCCAAAGCTTTTTTCTTATTTAAAAGAAGACCTTAATCTAAAGTATTATTTAATGTTTGAATAAAGGTTAATTAGTTTGTCTGTTTTGCACATCCTCCTATTAAGATCTTTGCACATCCTGCACTAAACTGTTTTATTGTAGAGATCACTTATAGTATCTTCTTGATTTTTTATATTCTATATTTCTATCATTGACCTTCTACTTTCCCCCTATGAAAGTATGTACTCTTAATATTTTTTTCATCAAATATAACACATAAAAACAATAATTCAATAACGTTCTTTAACCACTAGGCGGTGCACACAAGGTACACACAGCCATAATAACTTTGTATCATTAGTGTAGGACACTTATGTATGTACAACATCTGAAGATGTGTAGTTTTGTTCATGCTTTCACATAATTTTACAGCATATTGCTATATTATTTCAGACTCAGTATTTACATTCTTATATTCAAAGAAAATCAGTAATATCTTTAAAAACTACAAGTCCTTTTATATCAGCTGTGCACCGTTATGGTGTAAATATAACCTATCTATGAATTAGATCAAATGTAAAAGTCAGCCGAATTAGTGTTGATACTGCAAAGAGAGGAGGAATTGAAGATGTTGTTTAATTGTTGATATATTTATGATCCACGTCAAGTATTCAGTTTCGGCTGCATTTCTTCCAGTTTTTGTAAAGGTCTTCTCATCAGGGCTCTATAAATAAAGAACTACTGCAGATCTGTAATATGTAATGCAGCCGAACCGTGTATTACAATGCCGTTATGTGATGACTTTCAAAGAGAAAAGCAAAAACACTCGGAATAAAGTATTATTTTATTTAAAAAAAATGTTTTTCGGATTTGATATGGCATGAACGCCCTACATACATTGCGGCTAAAACATCCAATCAGCGAGCTTAAACCATAGCTGAGGATCTTGGGTAATCAGTTCAGTGGCTGTGTATCGCAATGATGCTCGAAATGTCCCTTATAGGCCTACGTCTGTTTCCGGTTATTTTTATTTTGAAATTCAGTTCCTGACGGACGCCAAAAAGGCAAGAGATTATGGAATTAAACAAATAAATAAAAACAAGGATAATTGTGTGTTATTGGTGAGTAAATAACAGTGTGTTATTTAGAAAATAATAACAAATTAGAAGGAAAAAAAAAGATTTAAAAAATACAGATTTCAGTATTCTGAGGCTCTGAGCCCCATTTCTTTTCCTCACAGACGACAAAAAAAGTCCGACATTATACGATTTAAAATAAAAACAATAATCGTGGCTTGATATTGAGTAAGAACATGTTTTTATGAACCACACAGCTTCCGGTCTTCCAAGACCCGAACGGACAAAAAGACGTGCTGCAGGCACGAAACATACTACCAATAGAAATACATTGCTTTTAAAATCGTTCTGTGTGACACGAAAAAAAAGGGGAAAATCGTGTTGGTGAACAATAATCAATTGATCAAATGTCGTGACTATAACACGAAATGCCATGAGACTGGGTTGTCACTTTCCAACATCCATGATGTAAAACGATGCAGAGCAGTGTAAAATGGTATTTACATCTGCTTCAACACAATATCTGTTCTTTATTCTAACCTTCCTCACAGCTGTGTGCTGGTTTTTATTTAGCAGTAGACTCCCTGCTTCTGTGAACAGTTGTCTCAATGTCTTTACTGGATCATATTGTCTTTTCTCACACAACATCTAAACTTAGTGTCAGTTTTACCATGGAATCTATTTCACACTTTACTGTCCTGAAGGTGGAATCCTCTCTGATCTGCAATAGCTTTTTTAGTCTTTTCATGTTTGCTCCTTTTGAAGCGTTTTGTGATTCAAGCCCTATTCACACATTGAATACATAACAGTGCTGGCTTCATCAATCTGGTAAAACTAGGGCATTATGTCATTATTTTATAAAAGCCAATGAACAACACACAATTGGATTGCCGGATATTAAGTTGGGAGTACTAAAATGTAACATGATGCAGAGCAGTGTTAGAAGGGTGTTATCATCTCACAACATCTGTTCTTTACTCTTACCTTCCTCACAGTTATCGCCCTTATAGCCGGTGTTGCAGATGCAGGCTCCCACGATGCAGATGCCGTGGCCTCCACAGTGGATGTCGATGCACTGGTTGACCGGCACATCACACTCAGTGCCTTTCCAGCCGCTGTAGCACTGGCAACGGCCGCGGGAATACTGGCCGTTCCCACTGCAGAGCACCGGGCAGGCGGCTGCAGGGAGGAGCACGTCAGATACAGATCCTCTACTTCAATCAGTCAGAGGAAACATGACTCTCCCAACAGTCACTGCCTCTCTATAGACGAGAGCAACCCATCCGGGCACTTTCCCTCTACGTCATGGCCCACCGCTTTTTGGGTGCAAACATCTGCTGTCATGTGACCGGTAGGTAATACAGATTCTGACGTTTTCTCCAATAACAGCAGGAAATAAATAATAGTGCGCCTTTTGTATCTACAAGGAGCCCAATTACAATGGTCAGACAGGAAAACAAATACATCATAATATTGGACGTCGAAGATCGGCGTGGATTTATGGTTTAATTCAAGTAAATAGGCGATGGATGTCCGGTCGGTCTGCTGGTGGACGAGTGTCAGGCAGCAGCTCACACTGAAACTAGATTTTGGCTTGTCAGTGTTTTATATTTGAATGCAGCAGCCACAGTCACTACTTCTGACTATTGTTTGAGGTGCAATAAGGGACAGAGCAGCTTTTAGGCATGCTGTGTCCAGGCCCTGTTGGGCCACATTAAACTATTGTTGTCTCCCATCTATAGGTGGCATAGTGTTTGTGCGTTTACCTCGAGAGCAGTCAGGCCCTAGGAATCCTGGGAAACAGTGACATATTCCTGAGAGACAATCCCCGTTTCCATGACAATTCTGAGGACACTCCATAATCGACTCTGATTAAGATGAAGTGAGAGTGAAAGAGAGAAAGAGGGAAAGGGAGATAGAGAGGTGAGTTAAGGGTGTAAGTTCATTGGGTGGACTGGATGTGTAACTGTAAATAACAAGCACCATACACCGGCCCTCACTGGTTGCTATAGTTACAGCCAGTCAGTCCAATCAACACTTTCTAACATCCAATTACTGCGCTGCCTTCTTCCTGCTCAAGCTCTCGCTTTCTATTACACACCACTGCTGGCTCTACACACACACACACACACACAGACACACACACACACACACATACACACACACACACATACACACACACACACACACACACACACACACGCACGCACGCACGCAAGCACGCAAACATATATTATAACACTATACTATGCCTTTCAGTGTATACTAGTGGTTATTTTAGAACAAATATTAGTTTTTATTATGATAATTAAGAGTGCTGATTTAATGTTCATTAAAAATAAATGTGAAGGCAGATTATGTAGGCAACAAAACAATATGTTGGTATCCTGAAGCAGGTCTGGGTCTGTTTTGCAGACTGGTGTTATAATTATAAAGTTAGTATGTGAATTACTGTAATGACAAGCTGCCACATTAATAACGGTCTCTTGTATTGTCTGTGTAGTCAGTAACTCTTTCAGTCATCACTGTGAACACACCCCCCCCCCCCTCACCTATAGCAATAGTGTTATAGGAGACTTGTTCTGTGTTGCGCCCGTCGTTGTACATGGCCAGGTGCCAGATCCCCGTGTCCAGGTACTGGATGAAGCCGGCCCCGTGCACGTTCACAGAGCGTGTGTGTCGGGCCCCCCCTGCGGACTCCTCCTCGTGAGCATGTCCTGCATCCGTGTCACTGAGCGACCGCTTGTCTTTGGAAATGAGGCGGCTACCGTCCAGAAGCTCCACAAAGTCGTACTAAAAGACAAAAATACACAATTAGGATTATATATTTTACAAACAAACAAGTACCTCAAGGTAAACAGATAAGTATCCCAGACAGTGGTCTAGATGAAGGAACTGTGGTCAGTCTAACAGTCCATATTAACAACTGGCCATATTTCAATTCAGTTTCTTATGATTATTTATGACACCCAGAGCATTATGGAATATGGCAACCCTGACCTTTGATCTTGGACATCTGTCAACTTATTAAACTCATATGGTCCATATCTTAATCACTATTGAATGGATTTCCATGAAATGTGTTGTTGGTATATGTTTAAACTTTAATTCCTGATGTTCAGAATATGGGGTTAAAGTTAGCTGACTATAGTTCTTATGACTTTAGTTTTATTTATAAATGTTAATTGATTATGTCTGTGTGTTGATAGTTCTTTTATTTTTATATTTTAATATGATAAAACTCAGTTAAACAGCATGCATTAACAGTAGCAACAGCATAATTCCTATTTTAAAATGTTCAAACAAAATGTCTACTTTTTCCTTAACAGAAAAAAACAAGCTTGATGAGATTGATGGAGAAGGACTCTCTCTCTCTCACACACACACACACACACACACACACACACACACACACACACACACACACACACACACACACACACACACACACACACACACACACACACACACACACACACACACACACACACACACCCACAGATCTCTCACAGATAAGTGGGTTATTCCCTTGATGGAAGACATGATTATCACACAGAGATGTAAGTTTAGTCAAATGGTATTTTAGCTGTGTAAGGAGCTTATCTTCTTCATTATTAACAAAGAATCCATTAAGCACCTGTCCTAGACACACTTGCAAAGTTGAAAGAGGGATTTGGGGTCTTGACATTTGAGGAGGGAGAATGTTTTTGTTATCACTTTAGGTGGTTGGTCAAATCAGAGGACAGAGGATCCTAAAATATGATAAGAGTTCATTCCGGAGAGACTGATGCAAACACTGCTCCAGCTTCTGCCGAGGTTTGTGCCGGTTTGAATCCACTAACAGGTTTCAATCTAGTAGTAGACAGTAGCTTCTGTGAGGATCTGGTATATATGAACTATATCCCCCTCATAACTTAAAACTTGGTCTTTAACGTTCCATTTATTTAACCAATGTTTCTCCTTTATGCACTAGAGTTGATGACTAACAGGTCTAACCGTGCCGCTGCAGGCTTTACATTCATCTGACTCCATTTATTTCACACTTGTGACATGTTGAAAGTGACACAGATATGTTAGCAGGTCAGATCTGGTGCGATTGTGGAGACATGACGTGACACTTATTCTGACATGAGACCAGCTGCTATACAGCCATCAGGTATCGCAGAGGAGGGGGGCTGTCGGAACGGCCTTTAGGCTGGAAGAACTAGGTCTGGTTAAAGTGTAGCCTCCATGAACTTTCCGGAGCTATTCATATATGAGCACATCATTTGATTTGCATGCACTAGCATGTGCTTATGTTTGTGTTACCAACCTGTGTGTGTGAGGGCGGCAGGCCTTTGCGTCCATAGACTCCAACAAGAGCATCCTTCTGCACGGAGATGTTGAATTTCAAAAACTGTGGCTGATCAATATATAGCTGGGACCTCCAAAACACACCTTGGATGAAAAAGGAGATACAAATCAGCAATTTAAAGATGAACACAGTCCTTGATGTCCTCTCTATACACCGTACAAATCCACACGCTCACACAAAACCACAATTAAAAAGTCCTGGATTTTAGATACTCCCATCTCCAATGCATGCAGAAATTCAAAATCATTATTTCACATTTTCTTTAGTTATTTCTGTGTCAGTGTGTTGAGATCAATTATTCATCTCTTATAGATTCTGCTCTCCTGGAACTGCTGACAAGATGCAGCATACTGACGTTTATTCACCAATATGTTGCAGGCTTTAAACATCAGATGAATTCCATTTCAAACTGCTAAACTGATCTTAAAACCACTTCATAATATCATATACAGTGTGAGCGCTTCTTCATTTTGATGTATTGCTCGTAGCTCATGGTTATTAAAATATAACCTTGGATACATATGAATTTGATTTCTGCTGTAGTTCCTTTCAGTAGAAAGCAGAATGATGACAAAGGAAGGATTTATGGTGGGACTGATGCATAAGACTTCATTCGTTTTAAAGGGTCCCTTTATAGACTGATAACTGATGCACAAGTGTGGGTTGGATTATATGGTAATTATAATAATCAATATGTCACGTGTGATAGGCCCGGACATTTATTTACTCAATTGATTTGCAAAGAAGCTCATATAAATAATATATAAAATGTATATATTTGTTAAAAGCCAAAGAGCAGCATGCGCTGATGGCAGCACAGTAAGGGGTGCATTCTGCTTCTTTAGGCTTTGTTTACAAATGGCACAGCAGCTTATACTGTGGTGTGAGTGTGTGTGTGTGTGTGTGTGTGTGTGTGTGTGTGTGTGTGTGTGTGTGTGTGTGTGTGTGTGTGTGTGTGTGTGTGTGTGTGTGTGTGTGTGTGTGTGTGTGTTTGTGTGCATGTGTGAATGTCACTAACCTGGGGGGACATCTTGTATGGCTCGCCTCCCCACATCCACCTCCCCCGTGTCTATGGTGTTGTTCTCTAGAAGAAACATTTTTCCTGCACAAAATGTAAAGCATGTTATTTCTGCTTCTCACTCATGTCAAACTATTCCTGCAAAGGTCATATTATAATTGAACACACATGAAGCATTGACCAAAGCTGTAGCAAAGGGCTGTTATCTGCAGATTGATCAATTCAAAATGGCAAAACATTTAACCATAATATCCAAACTGTATTTGCCATTCTAACTGGTATTGTTGCTTTTTATAAAATTGCTAATTTGCCCATCAACTGCCACATTTACTGGTTCAAAAGTCTAATATGTAACTCTGCAAAAATAAATGGGAATCTACAATTAAAAACGAATAGGCGGGCATTCCTTTCTCTAGTTTCAATGCAGCATGTGCACTATGGAGCTGGAATGGTTCCACACTGTTCAAAGTTTGTCATGTCATAGAGCTTCCTGTTCATAACATTACACTCTCACAGCTTAAGTCATGAAATCTGGGCAGTAAACCAACACTGGATGTGTGCATGTGTGTGTGTGTGTGTGTGTGTGTGTGTGTGTGTGTGTGTGTGTGTGTGTGTGTGTGTGTGTGTGTGTGTGTGTGTGTGTGTGTGTACAGTCTAGACGTTAAGCACATTTGCCACACTAATATGAGCTGAAACATTGGACACAAGTCTTCAAACCCAGCTCGGAGGCACACACATCTCCCTCTATTTCTAACACACGCATCCACCCACCCACCCACGCACGCACGCACCCACCCACCCACGCACGCACGCACGCACGCACGCACGTACGTACGCACGTGGACACACGCACACACACACACACACACACACACACACACACACACACACACACACACACACACACACACACACACACACCAGTTAGATGCTTTTATCCAAAGCGACGCACATACTCAATACTGTGGGCAATCCCCACAGGAGCAATGTGGGGTGAAGTGTCTTGCCCAGGGACACAACTACATGCTAACTGCAGTGGGGTTTGAACCTGTGACCCCCTGATCCCAACACCAGCGAACA
>NW_011370180.1:93333-124570 GCF_000735185.1 Notothenia coriiceps
ATTTACAACCAGGTTCTGCAAACAAGAACCCCAGACCTGGCTTCAGGGATTACCACATATTTGTTTGTTTTGCTACCATTTTAAAATTTCTTTTGCCTTTTCCCCAAAATTTATTTTTTTAATGACATAAACATCAGGCACTTCCTATTTATCATAATAATATTAATAAATTGTTTCTAAAAATAAACCCATGTTATACCCATGAAAAGGGCCATAGGTATAGTGTTTATAATAATTTATGGTTTGCCGGTGCTTGCGTTGCGTGCGTGCGTGTGTGTGTGTGTGTGTTGGTAGTGGTTGTGTGTATTGTGTTGTGTGTGGTATGTATGTAATGTATGTGGTGTGTGTGTGTGGTGTGTTGTGTGTGTGTGGTGTGTGGTCTGTGTGTTGTGGTGTGTGTGAGAGCCAGGCACGTGGGTGTGTAATAGAAGCCGAGACTGAGCCAGGAAGAAGGCAGCGCAGTTAATTGGGATGTTAGGAAGTGTTGATGGGAACTTGACTGGGCTGTTTAACAACTTATCAAGCAACCCCCAGTGAAGGGGCCGGTTTGTATTGGTTTGCTTGTTTATTACGGTTTACACCCATTCCCAGTTCCACCCCAATGAACTAACACCCTTTAACCACCCTCCCTTCTATCTCCCCTTTTCCCCTCTTTCTCTCTTTTTTTCCACTTCACCTTTCAATTAATCAGGAAGTCCCCGGATTATTGGGTGTCCTCAGGAATTTCCCATGGGGAAAACGGGGATGGATTTTGTCTTCTCAGGAAATATGTCCCCAACTGTTTTCCCAGGGGATCCCTAGGGCTGACTGCTTTCTCGAGAGGTAAACGGCACAAAACCCCACTTATTTGCCAACCTATAGAATGGGAGGACAAAACCATAGTTTAATTGCCCCAACAGGCCTGGACCACGCATGGGGGCCTAAAAGATTTGGCTTCTGATCCCCTTATTTGCACCTTCAAACAATTGTCAGGAAGGTAGTTTGGGACTGTGGCTTGGCTTTGCATTTCAAATATAAAAAAACCACTGAAACCAAGGCAAAAATTCTAGTTTCATGTGTGAGGGTGCTGCCTGAACCACTTCGGTCCCACCAGGCGGGACCGGGAACCGGGTACATTCCCCATCGACCTAATTTACTTGGGGGGGAAAAATTTTAACCTAAATTCCCCCACCGCCGATTTCTGCGGGGACGGGTCCAATATTATTGATGTATTTGCTTTTTTCCCTGTTCTGACCATTGTTAATTTGGGGGCTTTCCTTGTGGGATAAAAAAGGCGCCACTTAGTATTTATTTTCCTTTTGCTGTTTTATTGGGAAAAACGTCAGGAATTCTTGTATTAACCTAACCGGGTCCCATGGACAGCAGGATGTTTGGCACCCAAAAAGCCGGGGTTGGGCCCATGGACGTAGAGGAATGGCCCGGATTGGGGTTTGGCTCTCGTCTATAGAGAGGCCATGGGGGACTGTTGGGGAGGGGAGTCATGTTCCTCTGACTGATTGAAAGTAAGGATCTGGTATTTGGACGGTGCTTCCCTTCCTTGGAAGGCCGCCCCTGGGGCCCGGTGCTTCTGCAAGGTGGGGAAACGGGCCCCAGTATTTTCGCGGGGGACCGTTTGGCCCAGTGCTACAGCGGGCTGGAAAGGCCCACTTTGAGTGTGATGTGGGCCGGTCAAACCAGTGGCATCGACCCATTCCCCACTGTGGAGGCCCAACGGCCATTTTCTTGGCATTCGTGGGAGCCTGGGATTCTGCCAAAAACCCAACCGGCCTTATAGGCTGGGATAACTGTTGAGGAAGGTTTAAGAGGTAAAGGAACAGATGTGGTGAAGATGATAAACACCCTTCTAAACCAAACTGCCTCCTGCATTCCATTTGTTACCATTTTTGTACCTCCCAAAAACTTAATATTTCCGGCAAATTTTTCCCCCAAATTTGTGTTGTGTTGTTTCATTGGCTTTTATAAAATAAATTGGACATAATTTGCCCTAAGTTTTAACCAGATTGAATGGGAGAAGCCCGCCACTGGTTATGTATTTTCAATGTGGTGGAAATAGGCCTTGGGAATCCCCCACAAAAAAACGCTTTTCAAAAAGGAAGCCAAAACATGAAAAGACTTAAAAAAAAAAAGCTATTTGCAGGATCAAGAGAGGGGATCAACCTTTTCAGGGGAAACAGTAAGTGTGAAATTTAGATTTCCCTTGGTTAAAAACTGCCACTAAGTTTGAATTTGGTGTGAAGGGAAAAAAGACAATATGGATTTCCAAGTAAAAAGGAACATTTGAGGACAACTGTTCCAACCAGAAAAGCAGGGGTGAGTCCTACCTGCTAAATACAAAAACCCAGGCACCCACCCCCAGCTGGAGGAAGGTTAGGAATAAAGAACAGATATGTGTGGAAGCAGAATGGTTAAATACCCATTTTTACCCCCACTGCTCCTGCCATGTTTTTTTTTACATTTCATGGGTGTTGGAAAATGGGACAAAAAAACCGTCACTTCATTGGGGGCATTTTTCGTGTTATAGTTCACGACCAAATTTTGAATCAATGAATTTTTGGTTCATCCAGACCACGATTTTCCCCTTTTTTTTTTCGGTTGTCACCCACAGGAACGATTTAAAAAAGCGAAATTTTTGCTATTTTCTATTGGGTAGTTTATGGTTCGTTGCCTTGCAGCCACGGTTTCTTCATGTCCTTCGGGTCTTGGGAGACCCCGGGAAAGGCTTGACCCGTTTGTGGTTCATAAAAACCAATGTTTTTTACTTTTTAATATCAAAGCCCCACGATTTTATTGTTTTTATTTTAAATCGGTATGTATTAATGTCCGACTTTTTTTTTGTCGTTTTCTGTGAGGAAAGAAAAATGTCAAGGAGCCTTCAAATAACTGAAATCTGTATTTTTTAAAATCTTTTTTTTTTCTTCTAATTGGTTATATTTTTCTAATAACACCCTGTTATTTTTATCCCACCCCATAACACACAATTATGCCCTTGTTTTTTTATTGGTTTAAATTCCCCATATAATCTTTTGCTTTTTTGGCGGGTCCGGTTTCAGGGAAAAACTGCATTTCAAAAAATAAACAAAAATAACCGGAAAAGGCGTAGGGGCCCCTATAAGGGGGACATTTCGAGCGATTTCATTGCGATACACAGGGGCCCAACTTGGAAAACTGAATTTACCCCAAAGATCCCTTTTCAGCTTGGTTAAGTTCGCTGGGAATTGGGATGTTTACCGCAAATCGTATTGAGGGCGTTTCCGATTTGCCATATTCCAAAATCCCGCGGAAAAACCATTTTTAAAAAAATTAATTACCTTTATTCCGGAAGTGTTTGCTTTTTTCTCTTTTGAAAAAGGGGTTCATCACATTTTAACGGGCATTGTAATACACGGTTCAGGGCTGCCATCATAATATTACAGATCATTGGGCAGTAAGGTTTCTTTATTTATAGGAGGCACCTGATGAGGGAAGGGGGACCTTTTACCAAAAAAACTGGGGGAAGAAATGCAGCCGGAACTGATTACCTTGACGTGGGATGTGGGGATTCCATAAAAATATATCAAACTTAAAACCCAAAACATCTTTTTCATTCTCCTCTTCCTTTGCAAGTATCCAAACAACTTATTCGGCCTTTGGACTTTTTTTTCATTTGATTTTCTAATTCATTCGTAGGGTTATATTTAACACCATTAACGGTGGGGCCACAGGCTTGATTATTAAAAAGGACTTGTAGTTTTAAAAGATATTTTACTTGATTTTCTTTGGATAAGAATGTTTAATACTGGTTTCTTGGAAAAAATATATAACCCGGTGCCACAGTATATAGGCTTGTAGTTCTTAAAGATATTACATTTTCTGTGAATCAATAAGTTCATGAGTCTGAAATCTATACCGCAAACTGTAAACTTATGTGAACAGAACATCATCTTCAGATGTTGTTACATACTAAGTGTCCACACCTAATGATATAACAAAGTTTATTATGGGCTGTGTGTACCCTTGTTTGTGCCACCGGGCTCTAGTGGTTAGAAGACACGTTATTGAAATTATTGTTTTTATGTGTTATAATTTTATGAAAAAGTATTAAGAGTACGATACTTCCTAGGGGGAAACGTAGAAGGTCAAATGATAGAAATATAGAATTACAACAATCCACCAGGATAGTATAAGTGATCTCTTACCAATAAAAAAGGTTTAGTGCAGGATGTGCAAAGATCTTAAATAGGCAGGATGTGCCAAAACAGACAAAATAATTAAACCTTAATTCAAACATCTAAATAATACTTTAGATTAAGGGTCTTCTTTTAATAAGAAAAAAAGCTTTGGGGTATTCCAACAGATAAATATTAAGCCTGACAAATACTTTACTTACGGTCTAATATATGCTTGCTTGCTGCAATGTTTAAACTACGTTGAAGCAACTTATTTTAAAACTTGATATTATAACACATACTGGCCAAACCCTCCCGATTTTGGGCGGAGAGACTTTTTTCCCGATTTCATAGCCCTCTCCCGGTTTCCTTTTCCCCGGGGTCATATTTCTTCCCGGCATTTCTTTTTCCCGAATTTCTGACAAAATTTCAGATTTTTATTTCACGACCTGTTTTCTCCCACTCGGAACTTTTTAATACAGCTACAACCCATTGTTTGGTTTCCATGGGTAGCGCGTCTCCTTTGGTAGCGGGCGGTTCTCTTTAGTAGCGCGCGCAACTGAAAGTCCTAAAGGAGGTGAGGGGCAGATAGTCCCCACAGAAAACAGAACAAGAATCGACAACTTGGAACCTCTGCTCAACTCTTTTCCACACATAATGCTCCATCAAGGATGGTTCTTCAGGCCGCAAAGGCCAGCTGCCACTTACAACTACCAATAAAGCATGTTAATGTTGATCCTAACAGGCCTCCGGGCGATCCACCTAGCACCCCCCACCCCACCGCATTAAGTAATGCACTGTTGAGAGAACCCCCCCTCAGCCTGCGAAAAACCCCAAGTTTTTCATTCATTTGCATAAATTAACCACTGTAGTTGTTGTGTATTATGATATGCAATTAAACCCACTCTTTAATCTTGAAATCTTGAAAGGGATGTGGGCAAAATAGCAATAATATACAGGGTCTTTAATTTAAACTATTTAGTAGAGAAATAAACGAGTAATTGAATAATATTACTTTTATTACTGTTTCCATTCAATGTCATTGCGGATAAAATGTTTTAGTTCTCTCTATAGCCCCAACTATCAAATATCTTTTCTCCTGATTGGTTGGCACTGCACAAATCCCCTTTGAACCCCCTGGAATTTGAACCTAGGGTGTAATAAAAGTTCTATTTTAAGGGTTGTTATATTTTCACATCATTAATCAGAATCTGGCAAAGTAACTCAAATAAATGTAAGTGGGAGTAAAAATACCAGGTTAAACCTTCTGTATTGTCCAGTGGAGTTGAATTACAAAGTACACAATGAGCTGTCACGTGGGTAATATAATTAATGCTGCGCCATTATGGACACAAAGCGATTTCACCCATTTATTAATTATATGTTTTAAGCATTGATAACACCCAATGTTGTTCAAATACCTGGCCAACTTCTAATTGTGGGAAAAAAACCGAACAAACATTTAGTAGGGACGACCCCATAAGAAACATAACATTTTGCGAACACAATAGCCAGCATGTGTTATTTTCTGGGGGGCGTTCCGATTCCAGTTTTGGATAGTCTGGCGGTGGGGTTTCGTTTCCATTTCAAACAGCTGTTTGGACGCTCGGCTGTACCCTTGGGCGGCAACTTGCCACTCCACATCATCCCCAGGGAGGGCTTGAAGATTATCAATCATGGCGCGCAGTAGTTCCTTAAACGAATAGCTGGGGATTATGGGTAGTGTAGTGTCCTTCGGCCATCCTAAACTCAAAAATGTTTTTTCTGATTTTGATATGACATCTAACACTATATCCCCTCACTGCATTGCGGCTAAAACATCAAACAGCGAGCTTAAACCATAGCCTGAGGCTCTTGTAATCAGTTCCGTGGGCTGTGTACCCGCAATGTGCTCGAAATGTCCCTTATATGGCCTACGTCTGTTTCCGCGTTATTTTTTATTTTGGAATTCAGTTCCTGACGCGCCAAAAAAGGCACCGACCTTATGGAATTAAACAATAAATAAAACACAAGGATAATTGTGTGTTATCTTGGTGAGTAAATAACCAGTGTGTAATTTAGAAAATAATAATAATACCATAAAAGAAAAATATTTTAAAAAATACAGAATTTCAAGTATTCTGAGGCTCTGAGCGCCCATTTATTTTCCTCGCAGACGACAAAAAAAGTCCGACATTATATGATTTAAAATAAAAACAATAGATCATGGCTTGATATTGAGTAAGAACATGTTTTTTATGAACCCACAGCTTCCGGTCTCTCAAGACCCGGAACGGACAAAAAGACCGTGACTGCAGACACGAATACCTACCCTAATAGAAATACATTGTTTTTATAATCCTGTCTGTGTGACCGAAGAAAAAGGGAAAATCGTGCTATGAACAAGAATCAATAGATTACATGTCGTGACTATAGCAATGAATGCTGTGAGACTTGAAAGTGGTTAACGACCTGACTACATGACCAATGATCACCATAAATATATTTAGCATACATTTATTGCTAAAATGTAAATAGCAAGCATCCATGCAATTGATAGCTTGGAATAATAGTTTCATGATGCTACTTGCAGAGGGTTAAACAATTTTTTAAACCATAATATTGGTTCTTTACAACCGTACAGGACTCTAAATGAATGTCATGCACTGGATGGATAATTCCACTGTTTAGTTGGTAAATGTTAGTAGTTTTTGTGCAGATGTTGAGAGGACACAGGGTTTGGGATCTGGCCTTGCTTCAGCTTCAAGTACACATTACTCAACAGCTATTTTCTGTCACAGGCTTTGTGCCAAAATACCCACACTTTGTAAGTTGTCGTGGTGTTTGGATGTCACATATTTGCTGTACTGTTTATCAGGAACGTTTTCCACAATCTGGGTGAATAAATAATGATGTGTAATGCCTGAAGGAAAAACTGGAGGTTTTTGTGAATCCCCTCATGTTATTAAACTCTGGACATGTACTGTCCTCAGGTCCATGTACTGTGCCTCAGGTTCCAGTGTACTGTACTGTCCTCAGGTCCATGTATTGTACTGTCCACAGGTCCATGTACTGTGTACTGTTCTCAGGTCCATGTACTGTACTGGTCCTCAAGGTCCATATACTGTCCTCAGGTCCATGTACTGTACTGTCCTCAGGTCCAATATACTGTCCTCAGGTCCATGTACTGTACTCACCACAGGTCCTATGACTGTCCTCAGGTACATGTACTGTACTCACCACCAGGTCCATGTACTGCAGGTTGAAGTCATTTTATAAAGTTTACAAGCAATAAATCACTGACCTGCAGGACGTATCTGCTGAAACCAACCCTAGCTACTGACAGCTAATTTTGTTTAGACAGCATTACCACACATTCAAGTGTTTTACAAAGGTATGCACATGCTGTGTACACACACACCACACACACACACACACACACACACACACAACACACACACACACACACAACACACACACACCACAACACACACACACACACACACACACACACACATACAGACAAACACATAATATCACAGGGGACAGTAACCAGATTAGTTTAAGATTAGTTAAATCCTCGATCACACTAATTCCTTTGTGGAGTGCGTATTAAAGACAATGTGTGTGTGTGGGAGGCGTGGTGGGAGGCCGTGTGGTGCAGTGGGTTGTTCGTTGGTGTTTGGGATCAGGGCGGGGTCACAAGTTAAAAGTGTCTAACAAGTGGTGTGTGTTGTGTGTACGTGTGTGTGTACGTGTGTGTGTACACGTGTGGTGTGTGTGTGTGTGTGTGTGTGTGTGTGTGTGTGTGTGTGTGTGTGTGTGTGTGTGTGTGTGTGTGTGTGCTGTGTGTGTGTGTGTGTGTGTGTGGTGTGTGTGTGTGAGTGAGTGAGGTGAGTGAGTGAGTGAGTGAGTGAGTGAGTGAGTGAGTGGTGACGTGAGTGAGTGAGTGATGTGAGTGAGTGTGTGTGTGTGTGTATTTGTTCTGTTGAGAATCTAAATTATTAATGATAGTATTTGATTGTCAAGTTTTGAATGAAGCTTTCATGATACATATAATTTAGTATACAGCCACAAGGCATAATCACAGAGAAAGGCCAGTGATCTAAAGAGCAGAAGGAGAGGGGGGGGCGGTCGGTTTTCATTCCAAATTAATACATTATTTAACACAGTACCATACATTTCGATGATTGTATATTTATTAAAGTATTCTAATGCATATGTTATTTTCTCTTTATTCAGAGAAAACCAGTAAATATAACTATCACATAATCATCATCAATGTTCAAATCTGTCAGTCGTATCCATTTGTTTCCTGTGCTGTTTGTAACTGACTGCAACAACAAAGAGATGATCCACCATCCTGACACTCGCATGTCATTTATCAAAGGCACGCTCATAAGCTATGCTTGTGTAAGCCTTACTGAGGCAACGGTTATAAAACTCAATCATGTCGTGGAAAGAACATTATCACTAATGTTTAAGAACAGGTTTGATGATCCTTCTATGGTTTTGGAGTTTATCCCCAGCCACTCCTTCACTTTAACAGCAAGCGCTGAGCCTAAAGCAGCGGACACTTCAGAGAAGTGCATCTCAAGTGGTCTGAAAGCAGTGTTGATCTAAAAAATATTGCATTGGATCAAGGTGACCACAAAACACACTGTAAAGCTCACATGTCATGCTTTTCCGGTTATTACCCGTCCCTTGTGTGTTATGAAGGTTTTTTGCATGTAAACGGTTGTGCAGAGTCAAAACCCTCAAAGTACACTCTGTCGCGAGTAAAACTCTAAAACAGAAAATACCTCCCCAAAACGCCTCGTTGGTGAACGTCCTCATGACGTCATCATCCCATTTGATTCTTCCGGGTACTTACGTATAGCCCTGCTGATTTCTGCTCCCTGCTGCAGGCTGATAACAGACAGTTGGGATTGCGCGAAATTCTCTCTGCAGACCCATTCTCACGGCGTTTATCAACATATAAACATTTTTCTTACTCAATATCAAGCCACACTTATTGTTTTTATTTCGGCTGTGACTTTGTGTGTGTTCAGGTTGAGTTTGGCTGTGTATCGCTAAACAAGGAAATCACGGAGGGGGGAGGGGGGAGGGGGAGGAGCTGCAGTGAGCCGTTTAGTGGAGAAAGTGAATACTGCTGAATACACATACTTTACAAAGATGCTGTATGCGAAGCCAATGTGATTTTGCAAAATTGCACAGTATTTTTCTATTTTAGTATACCTCAACAATGGAATTATGATCAGTGGAAATGGCGATGACATGTGACCTTTAACTTTTCTTCAACTCCATTTCTCCAAACTTAATTTGAACCATAATGATGCTTATGGTACCAAAGCTTTAACCATCCTAAAATAAATATATCTTTGTGGAACCTGAACAAATCATCTTGGACTTCAGTCTCGACTACAGTCAGAGTCTAAGCTTGTTCGCTGCCCTCTAGTGGACACAGATGTTAAATGTTAATGTGTGTGTGTATACCATATAACCCCCCTCTTCCTCTCTCTGCCTGCAGTGGACTGCATCGACCCCAGCTGCTCGGCTCACGGTGTGTGTATTCACGGAGAGTGTCACTGTCAGCCGGGCTGGGGGGGGGCCAGCTGTGAGATAGCTAAGGCCATGTGTCCTGATCAGTGCTCGGGCCACGGCACTCACAACGCAGAGACCAGCACCTGCAGCTGCGACCAGAACTGGACCGGGCCCGACTGCTCTCTAGGTGTGTTACGCGTTCAATGTCTGTCAGTGTGAAGGAGCTCTTTCCATTTGGCTCATTTCTTATGACATCTACATAGATACTTTATTCAGCCACAATTGCAAAAACATTTTTGTCCCAGCAGCAGCATTGTTTAGCATTACACAACTTACACATATTTAAAAGATACAATAAGATCAAATGTAATACAAATACAAATGTGAAATTAACATTAGCAGCAAACATACTCCTTCACAATAGAAAGGACATATATCACTAGAGTAAATCAATAAAACACAACATAACGTAAACAATTGAATAAATTGAGTACTCAATATTACACTATACAATCTCGCAAAGCCACAGAAACAGTGGGGTAACTATCGACAGTGCAGCCGGTGCAACTCACCGGGGCCCAGAGCCGGCCAGGGGCCCATGCTAAAAAATATATAATCTTTTTTATTATATATAGATTTTTTTTGTGGGCCCCAATGGCATTGACCGGTTCGCGCAGTCTTCAAAGTGACCAAGCAACATAAATGTATTTGTAATTTGTCTGTCCAATGACCTTGCTCCCTTTCATGTCATTTGATACCTTGCGTGACGAGTGAATCATTTAATCAACCTCAAAAGTTATAGGTACTGTAGCTTGCAGCAGCAATTTCGGCAACATTATAAAAAATTGAATAGCTTGCATTTATAATGTACAGCAAACCAAAGCACAAGAGCGGCGCTCAAAAGAGAAAGGACAAAAGAGAACAAGGAGATGTAACAGCTAAACTGACAAAATTAGACCGTTTTTTTTGTCATACATCGTCCTCGAAATCTCGATTATGTGTGATTTGTTCGCTGTGCCGTTGTCAGGCTGTGGTGGTCTGAGGCCGGGGCAGGCTGTTGTTGATAGCCTACATGTGGCGCTTATGAGTGGTTGTGTGTGTCCGTGCGTGTGTGAGCACATCAGCCTGCGCTTATGTTTTGGGCGATGGGGGGGGGCCCAAAACAATATTTGCACCATGGCCAATCACAACCTTGTTACGCCACTGCACAGAAATATATAGAAATATACTACAATGATACACATGTTTTAAGCATTTGTTTGAGCAGCATCCCTCCTAATTTAAAATAGTTGATATAGTGATTTACAGAATCATTGAGAGTATAAGGAGAAGCAGGATCTGTGCTAAATAAAACAAAACAGAACATAATTAAGAGAACAGTGTTCATTGTGCGAGTCCCTAGGAACAGCCATAAAGATGGCAGAGATGGCTGGTGAAACAACTGAAGACTTCAGGCGAAGACGATTTGACAAGAACATAATTCTAAGGTGTGATATAAAGAACTAAAGTGTTATAGCTGGGCCAGGAAAACCTTGCTTGAGGACATCAAACTTCCACTTGTGAGTAGGTGCAAGGTCAGAGACAGCGCTGGGGTCTGAAACACGTTAAGGCCAGTTACATCCTTAACATCTCCACATCCATTTATAAACTAACCTGCAGCCAATGAAGCCAACATAGGAGTATTATGGGCTCAAGATGACTTACAGTGTGTGCCCCCTGCTGTGGTCGCTGCTCCTCTCCACAGAGGAAGAGCCAGCACAACAGTCTGGCTGATGCATGTTGAAGGTCTTTGTAGATGAGTTAGATCAAATGGTTCTTTTTCAAGGGAAGCAATACTAGAAGCTAACTGAGAATCCGTTTAAAAACCATAACTTACAAACTAATCAGATGAGGGATTGAAGTGCAGGGGGTGAGGTGGGCAGGGCTAATGGGCGACAGGTGAAACTAATAAGGCCATGACAGACTGTCTAAAGAGGCTGGAAAACACGGAGAGAGGAAGGAGCTGATTGGCTGGAAGACCAATGACACTGATTCAGAGGAGGTGTATAGATGGGCAGCACAGAAACACAAAGCAAAAAGTAGAACCAGCAGGCTTGGGGAGTAACGGATTACATGTGACGAGATTATGTGAAAGAAGTAATCAGATTACTAGATTTTGATATGAAATATCTTAGTTACTTCATTTCTAAGGTTACATTGTTACATACACTTAAGTAAAACATCTAAATGTTATTTATTTTATGTTGTTTTTATTTGCATTGCATTTAATATAGAAGTAATCCAAAGGTAACAGAATGTAATCAGGTTACATTACTTTGATATTTTGAAACACAGATTAGGTCACTGATTACATTTTTGACTTGTAACTACAGCTCTGGAAAAAGTCCCCTACAGCATGATGAGTTTATCTGGTTTTATAATGTATAGGTATGTGTTTGAGTAAAATGAATAAAGTTTAACACACACTGGAATGTAATGGCTGCTATACATGTAGAGATAGAGATTTAATAAAAAAAATCATTTCAGAGCTCTAGTTATTGTAACGTATAACATTTTGTAAGTAAACCTCCAAACATTGAGTACCAGACATGACACAACATGAGAATACTTTAAGGTCAGAGAAAGATCATGGTGACGGTTAAAGGAATTCAACCTTCACCATCAGTAAGGAATGGATAACAAACAAGGAAGAAGAGAAAACACGCATCCACACTGATCTCCTCCCTGAAGGGGAAAAGTCACAGTATTTGTGACATTAAAATATGTTGCATATGTTTTCCGTCTTGGCTGCTCTGATATGAGTCATAATGTACACTGCTATAAGAGGTTGCTTGTCGGTAAACGTTTGCATAAGTTGTTTTTTGGTTGTTTGAACCAATGGTCAGTGTTATCTTTGTCCTGCAAAGGACCGTCTCTTATTCGGTGGTGTGGGGCTGCAGAGGGGAAGATAATGAGAGGGAGAGAAACTGAGAAGGAGAAGACAAGTGACAGCATTGGAGCTGAAAAGGAGGAGGGATAGAGAAAGTTGGAGGAGGAATGCAGATCAGTAGCATATGGCTTGACATAAAAACAAAGACCAGGAAAGCAGTTTGTGTGTGTGTTCTCACTTCTATTTGTGTTGCCGTTTATGAAGAGCCGTGTAGGCCAACATTCAAACTAACCTCGCACACACACGACTGAAAACATCTGGCCTTGCACACACACTACTGAAATACTCTCACATTCACTAATGAACACCTCACACACACACAACTGTGTGAGGTTAATTTTCAGTAGTAAGTGTGTGAGGTTTAATTTTCAGTTGTATGTGTGTGAGGTGTTCAGTAGTGAATGTGAGAGTATTTCAGAGTAGTGTGTGTGCAAGACCAGATGTTTTCAGTAGTGTGTGTCATAGCCATTGGCTAAGAATTGTCTTGTTAAAACTAATAAACACACATCCTGTTCAGTATCCTACTTCCGCACTATAAAACACATATGCATACAAATACAAATATACTACACACATGTATGTTCCCTTTGTCCTGGCCTGTTCTTTATCTTGTTATTTGTCTTAAACATGCAAACACACTCACAACCACACACTCAGATTGGTACAACCCTGACAGTAGTGATGTTTTAAAATCCATTTATATAGTTTTGTCTATAACGCTTCTTTAGAATGCTTTTCAATGTACAGTATTGGTGTTCCCCAAAGTAATCGATGCAGGCCGTACTGCAGGTACCATTAAACTTGTTTGCATGTGCATTGATGTTTTCTTTCTTTCTCCTGCAGAGGTGTGTGAAGTGGACTGTGGCAGCCATGGTGTGTGTTACGGTGGTGTGTGTCGATGCGAGGAGGGCTGGACAGGAAGTGTGTGTGACCAGAAGGCCTGCCACCCACTGTGCAGCAAGAACGGAGTGTGTAAGGAGGGCAAGTGTGAGTGCGACCAAGGATGGACAGGGGAGCACTGCAATATTGGTGAGTAGATCATTCACACACACACACACACACACACACACACACACACACACACACACACACACACACACACACACACACACACACACACACACAACTTAGATGTCACTCAGTATGCACACACATGGAGTTTATTCCACCACATGCTAGCATTTGACTTGTCACTGGTTTCTGGATGGATGTGTTTTCCTTTGGGAATCCAGATTGCACTGTAAAGGGAATACAGTTCAACTATAATCGAGCATTGCTTGATGACTCACTTCCTTTAGTTTTCAGTTTTCCACGGTTACATGGCTGATCATCACCACCACTAAACTAAAGGTGGCACATTTTTTTAGCATGATGATTTTTAGTGGTTGCATTAAGTCACGTGTTTGCAACCTCTGTTTTTATAGAAACTTCAGACATTCAAACGTGGGGTATTTAATGCAGGCTATTTACTGTGAGGTATTTACTGTGTACACACCTTCAAGAAACCTACAAAACAGACAGTTTGTTAGTGGATGCACCAACCCTTCTTCAGTGATAGGACTGTCTGAACCCATGACAGATATATTACAGTGTCTGTTCTTTATAGCTGCTGCAAGAATGTGATAAGTGGAAATGTTGCTGCTAATTACATGGGTATGCCAGTTTGTATTGATTATCAATGTCTTCCAATAACACGCGAGCTACGACAGTTTCAATGGTAAAAAGGAGATCCAGGTTGTGTTCATAATCACTCAAGCTTGAAACAAGTGAAAACAAGGATAATCCTGGGTTTGTTGATAGGAAGCAACACTTTGTAATGTTGTTATAAACAGTGGTGAGCCGTGACTTTTATAACTAGGCCCTCTGACCCCCCCCTTCCCTCAAAAAAGAAACAAAAAGGAAGAGTTATTACGTATACTTATACAGCGTATACTTCAGCGGAATATCAAAATAGCGGCCCGGGGTGCAAAACGCATCAATGACAGCGACCCTCTACCACACAAAACAACACAATTTATATAAACACCATGACAGGGCACCCACAGCCAAGTAACAATTAGGTAGTCAGGTAGGTAGGTAGGTAGGTAGGTAGGTAGACAGACAGGTAGATAGACGGACAGATAGATAGATAGATAGATAGATAGATGGATGTCATATATAGATAGATACTTCATTCATCCCAAATTGTGAAATGTGTGGAAACAAGTATAAACATAAAAAGATTAAATACAAATGAAAGCAATAGACGGGAATATATGCATATACAGTAGAAAGGACACAATGAATATTATAACATTTAATGTAGCCTTACTATGAAGGCTGACCTAAATACGGTGCTTTTCTACAGATTACTTTATTACTGCACTGGTAAGGTAAAATTAGGCCGATTGACAAGATGTGAAGTGCTTTGTAACTTTTACCCGCTTGACTGAATACACAACAAACAATGAAGAAAGAGTTTTATCTGGGCTGCTTTGCTGCCAGCTGTTCCCCCGGGACCCGAAAGTGGCGTAGCCTGTACTTCAACGAAAGTGCTCGATATATGCTATATTGAACCAATAAACTAACACAAATGAACTGTATCACTATAACATGATGATGATGATGATGATGATGATGATGATGATGATGATGATGATGATGGTGATAAAGAATGCATCTAACGTTCCGCTGTTCATTATAATAAAAAAACAGAGCATTAAACAAACCATCATGCTCTTACTTTGAAATCATGCGGAAATGTCGTCAACAGCAGGCCATCACGTGGTTTCCGAAAATAACCGAGTGACACGAGTAGATTTTAGCCGAGACCGGCGGTAAATATGTCTCAAAATTCAAACAAAATGGATTCACAAATGCCTGATCGAAAGTTGTAAATGTGAAAGAGATATTCACAGATCTTTTTTTTATTTGTGAAACTATTTAGCATATTTGCAGATCCGTTTTACGCTTGCAAATGTATTTGTGAGTTGGCAAATCTTTTAAATGCATTTGTGGATGGTGTTTTACATTTACAAATCACATATTTACACACAAATAATTTTTATGTTCACACAAATAATAATGAGACATATATATGCCCATACGTTTTCCACAGAACTTATTTCCAGCTATTTTCCAAAATTCTATGGAGAAATCCCAATGCTTTTGTGTCGAGGGAACCTGGGCGCAGATTACTTCCGGGTTTTAGGACGCGTCACTGCACCACTTGCATAAACCTCACAGCGGGCGGAACTTGTCATAAAGTCAGCGGAAATAAAGCCCACCCATTTAGAGGGAAGATATGATTGGTCAATTGCACTGTCATTTGACATTACTCTCTCGTGGAGTTACTATAGAGTGGCGAAGTCACGCCCATCTACTTCCGGTCCATGGGATCTGATTTCGGAAAAATTATGCATTGAAGTCAATGAAGAGAGAAAACCTATCTTTAGATCCCCTTTGAATTGTGCCATGAATTACACATATGATGTTTGTGAATCTTAAAAAATCATTTCCATGCAAAAAAAGTCACAGTTTGTCGTAAAACTGTTGAAATATAAGACTATGAAAAATATGCAACTAGAAAGACTAGAAATCCCAGAGTCGCGTAAGTGATGTCACAATTGTTTTCCTCCACTAACATACCTGCCAACCCTACCGATTTGGGCGGTAGTCTACCGCTTTTGACATGTTTCTACCGCCTACCGACTTAGCTGGCTTTCCCTACCGATTTTCAATCTTCCCAAACTATAACAAATAAAAATGACACTACATAGGCACTGGACTCGACTTTTTGGGCGGACACCGTTAGCAGCGTGTCTGTGATCGCATCATACAAACAGTCCTCTGTGTTTCTGAAAGAGAAACAACGTGCAGACCGAGCGTAACGCTGCCTTTCCTCTGCACCCGGGCCCCGGGGCTGATGGGTAATCACTCCCAAATTAAGGGAACAGAGACAAGGCATTTGAGTCCTGCAGGATTTCCCCGTTAATATCAGTGTCTCGAAAACACATGTTGGCGACTGAAAGACTTCCAGTGTTTGGTCTTTTCCAGAAGCATCCTTCACCTACAGTGTCTCAACTGAAAGAGGACCACAAACACACACAAAATATGATACAATTTTGAGATTTGGGGATATTTATCTCCCATTCTTTCACTTTTTCTGACATTTTCAACACCAAACATGTCGTTAATGTCTCTGTTTAGTGAACTACAGCAACCTGGAAAGGCCATGTACATCTATTTATATCCTGAAAGCTGTACTTATATCTCAGTTAGAGAAAATGTAGGACATTTACTTTTTTTTTATTTTTCTGATTTATGGCGCAACACCAAAGATATTGTCCCTTCGCTCTGTGCAAACCTGTTGGACTCTAATATGTCAACAACATGAAAACAAGAATATGAACCTGGCTTTATCCAATGTTCCACAGAAGTTTCCTACCATTCCTGGACACATCCTTCATCTACACTGTCTCAACTGAAAGGGAACCAGAAACCACATTACAGAATATAATAAAATGTGAACGACTTCGGGATATTTGTCTCCCATTCTTTTACTTTTCGCGGCATTTTACAGACCAGACATGTCGTTGCATGTCACTGTTTACCAACAACTACCACTTTTTCGGAAAAATGGCATAAAATGGATGCAATATATGTTAAATACATGGGTTATACCTGTAATTACTGGGGTTCCATTTCTTCTGATTACCTAATTTGGGCCATGGCACATTTGACCGCGCGCAAACCTACTCTTTGGATTTGGACAAGGTTTTGGCATGTATGCACTAAGAGAGAAGCTAGAATCAGCGCCAGATAGATAGAATTATTATCTATATGACGCTGGCTAAGATAAGATAACTTTAACAAGATGCCTGTGTGCTTAAGTAACCCAGGTTGTTATTTTATCATACCGCCAATGGGGTTCTTGCTCGTTTCCTTTCGCTTCCCGTCTGATGAAAGGACCAGGAGTGGGCTGGATCAAGTTAGGCTACCTAGCTAGTATCTAGCATGTTAGTTAGCATTACAGCCTTGTCCTTTTTAGTAGTTGTCACATTTCGTTGGAACCCTTTGAAGAGTCCCTGTCACCGGTGTGATAACTTCTAAATACACCTGATTTTAAAAAAAAGGCCCGGGGGAGAATGCGTAACGCGTACATTAGCATCTGCGATCCTTTTCTACTTCGCGGCTATCTGCACAATTCAAAGGCAGGCAGGAGGCAGGCAGGCAGGGCCAGGCAGGCAGGCAGGCAGGCCAGGCAGGCAGGGCAGGCAGGCAGCTTTGCATGACCATTTCTTCTGGGACGTGCTTTCATTTGTGGTGTATAGTTGAGGGATCGACAAATCCTTTTGTTGACCAAGGGGACAGTTCGAGTGAGAGACGTTGATGTATGGAATACCATAATTTATTACTGGGACACGTTCATATAAATGAAATAATGATTGCCAGAATGAGGACAGGAGAAATGGAATGGTGTTTGGTGATTAGGCGCCCGGTTTGAAGGATTAATCATTCAGGAGGGGGAAGAACCGCTCCGGAGAGCACTCCGGTCTAGACACTGGTTGGTGGTGATAAGGTAGGTGGGACCGGTCTGAAGGAGAAGGATTAGCTTGGGTCCTGTTAGCGAGACGGGAGGCGAAAGGGGGTGGAGGAGGGTTGCGTATTGTCACCTGAAATGACAGCTGACAAGAGGGAAGAGCAGATATAAAGGGATTAGCGTGTGCAACGATAGGCTTGTGAGAATGGAGAGAGGAGTGATTGGTTAGCTGGGGAGTGACGCCCCCGATCACTTAATGAGGGAGGAGAGGGTAAAGAAGTGACGTGGAATATGAATGAAGAGCTTGGTCTTCCTGCTTGAACTTGCGCTAAGCTTCATTAGTGACCAGTGTTGGGCAAGTTACTTCCAAAATGTAATATATTACATATTACTTATTACTGTCTTTTGAAAGTAATAAGTTACATTACAATATTACTGTCTCTGAAATGTAATGAGTTACACTACTTTTTAGTTACCACCTGACACAATTTGTTGTTTGTATTTTTCGCTCCGTTCAATTTTTTTAATGGTTGCATAACATTCAACTGCCCCAAAGATCCCGACGCGAAGCCTGAAGGGTAAACACCAGGTTTACTAATCTACCCGCACAATTTGTCTCGGGTGTCGGAATGTCTCGCTTTGTTAGTATATTCTTAAAAAACAAAACACCATTTCATTTTGGGTTAAAATGTGTTGTAAGTGCGTTACTGAGCATTGTAACGGGTAATACATTACCCACATTTCATTAGTAATGCGTTACATTACTTCGTTACAGCAAAGAGTAATATATTACTGTAACTCCGTTACTTTTGTAACGCGTTACACCCAACACTGGTAGTGACGGCCATGCTGGTAACGTGTGTTGTTCTGCGAGACCGGAGATGTAGTTCATTCAGCGTTTCACACAAACAAATGTGTTACTTTACAGTTTTACGACACTTCAAACGGGATCGAAAGATAATCTTTCCCGAAATAAGGTCCCATGGAGGTCCCCCGGAAGGGGAGAGACTTCGTCACTCTACATTACATTGCATTTAGCTGACGCTTTTATCCAAAGCGACTCACAATAACTGTGTTCGACCAACAAAATACAAACTTGAAGAAAAGAGAATCATATAAGTACATCAGGTTTCATAGAGCTAAAACATTTCAAGTGCTACTCAACTGGCTTTAGATAAGCCAGTCCTTTATTAGTATATACGTTTTTTGTTAATAGTTCTATCGCTCGAAGTGGAGTCGAAAGAGATGAGTTTTCAGTCTGGATTTCATTCAGCTCTATAAGCTGAGCCCTCAGTGAATTTACAGCAGGACCACCAATCAGTTCCTGTCCTCACATAACTCGCAGAGACGAGCTTCTTTCATTTAACCCTTCACATTCAAACAGAAACTGAACAGGCAGATTCGAAGGACTTATTTATTTGGAAATGTTATTTTAAATACAATTAAATCAAGTTATTTTGGTAAAACTAATGAAAAATATCACTTAAAAAATAATTTTTTTTTTTTTTATGTTTTCAAATATTATTTTTTTGAATATCTTAGTGCCCTGACAACTCGCCACTGGTTATGAGTGCCTGTAACTGTTGCTTCAAAATTGATATTAATACAACCTTACAATGAAAGGTTAGTCTCAAACTCACTATCCTCTTAGCTCCCAGCTCCTCAGCCAGGATATTTTGATCTGCTTAATGCAGTGACTGCTGTTTGCTGCTGGGCTGGTCATGTACCATCAGAGCCTTTTCACTAAGACAGCTGCCGGCTGCTGCTTGAAACAAAGTTTATGAGAGCAGTGTTCTGAAACCAAACAGTAATGTTTTTGCTTTGAATTCAAAACAACCAGCTGACAGACAAGCGAGATTAACAGCTTTGAGGACACTATTACGGACATAAATGATGTCATAAGAAGATATTTTTTCCAGAGAAAATAAAGGTGGTGCTTTAGAATGAACGATAACATCTTTACTTTAAAAGTAAACCAGTCAAGTAGAGCTGGTTCTCAGGGTTGATAGAAGGTGCGTTGTAGCAACAGTACTGTAAAAAGGATTGTCATTTTAAGTGAGTAACCATGGCAACTTGAAAACCCCCTTCCTGCTGGGATGTAACAGTCAAACATTGAATCATGATATTGGGGCCAAGCTGACCACCAAATCAGCTGAAGTATTGCTGGGAAAGAGTTGCAAATTGGTTTGGGTTATTTAGACACACACACACACGGCACACACACACTTAGAGCATAACAACAGTGCGATGAGGGGAAATCTTCTGCTGGTCCAGCAGCTCTGCATTGGACAGACTGTCCTCTCTACCATTACATCTAGTTACGGAGACCTAACTGTAGAATTATTTCTTTCTATTTCAACATGTGCTTTTAGACTATATCATTCTAGCACTTATGAGTGCTCTCAGAGGAATACATCAGAACCTCTTTATCTGTCTTTATTTCTCTGGTCTTGTTGTTAACATTTCTACCTCTCTCTGCTCTTCACTCATTTTGATCAGATGATCACTGGCGCTGTTACTGAACTCTACTCCTGCCTATTTTTCTGGACTAAACGCTATTTTTCTATCCATCTGTTCTTCTTTTCCCTCCTCCCTTTAAGCTCACAACCCGGACATTAGAGTGAAAGGTACTGTGCTCTTTTCTCTTCTCCTCCTCATCATGCGCTTTCTTTTTCATCCTTTCTTCCTTTGCATTTCTTTATGTTCTGTGGAGCTGTGGCTGCTTCAGAGGTTCTTTTTTTCACTTTGGAGATCCCAAGTCTGTTTATTTTCCTCCCATTCTCTCTTTCATTTGGCCAGATAACATGCACTATTACTGTCGCTTTGAATATTTCATGATTTGAATATTGACTTGTTGATGTTTCAGATAAAAAAACATTAGACCTGGAAAATACATTTGTTTGACTTGTTTATTTTGGTACGTACGTACCTCCCAAGAAGCTTCACCTTTTGAAATGCTGGGATGCCTTGTAAACGAGGTGATACATCTCATGGGTTTATCCTTCTAGACTGAATCAACACTGTTTTTGTCATCAACTTGAATGCTTAGTTCTGCCTGCTAAATATTTTTATAAACCTAACTATATTAGCACTAAATTCATCTTAAGCTCAAAAATGTGAAAGAAATATAGGTCAAGATTGGACGGAGCCTCGAAATGAGGAATGCTGACCTCCACTGTTAAATTCAAATCAAATCATAAAACAGGGCAGTGATCCAGTTTCTAGTATGTTGTTTGATGAAACTTAACAGAACCGGTACCAAAGATAATTTACTTATCCCCTTGCATATTCCGTGGGTTTGACATTTGAATAGTGGACATTCTTAGCGGCTTGGGATAGTCAACACATAATCTTACTTTTAAAGACAAGCTGAGAACAAGCAGAGAAATATAATATAGAGGTTTCTGATGCAGACGTGCCTCAGGCTTAGTTCTCCTGTAAGCTGCTTCTGTCTCTGCACACAGGCGTACTGTGACATGTGTGTGAATGGATTTAAAACCATCATCCGACTCAAACAGTCGGCTTTTGTACTAAAGATGTCAGTCATATGTGTTTTTTATAGGACATTTTAGTAATTGAAAGTATTTACACAATTGCAAAAAAATGGTTATGCACTTTGACAGTATTAAAGCTGATTTGAAGCTTTTTGTATATTCACGATAAAGAGCTTGCTCAGAGGCACAGTATTATTGGGAAATAAACACATGTTTTCTTCTTTCACCTCATGTTCTGGATTCATGCAGTTCCAGTTCTATAAGCTAGTCAAGGTTTGGGCTAGATTCCAAAAGGATATCTTCATAATTGACCTTCTTTATTGCAATGCATCCTGCTCATAAGTGCTTTACATGTTGATAGCATTACTGAGATAAATGTCACTACTTTGCAAAGGACTTTTCTAAGCCTAGCTTTGTCAACTGTTCAGGATAAAGAAGACATGATACTATTTCAATACTGTATCACCTGACACATCATTTAGATTTAAAGATTTGACAAAAGCCCAAAATAGGTTCAATTCTAGTGGTTCAAATATCCATGTTTGCACCACTAATCGTCCTTTTGAGATTGTTGAAATTGTGGTCAAGAAAAGAAGAAGTTGAGCTCAATGGGATTTCACCTGGTTAAATAAAGGCTACAAAAAAAACAAATGATTTTGTGAATGGTGTAACATCACAAGCTCTATTAATTTTGATTTTATTTAATTTCTTTAAGCTGCCTTTTGTACCTTAACCTATTGTGTGATTTAAAAGTCAATGAAGACAGGTGTACATGGAGTGATAATGTTTACTGTGTGGAGGTTCTGCTGCTGTGTCTCTGTGTCATTCCCCCACCCCGCAGATCCCAGCTCTTTTTCCTCTCCTCTTTCTTTGGCTGCCATTTCCATCGGTCCATCACAGAGAGTATATTTGGCATTGCTGCTTTTGTTTCGATTTACTTTTTTCCCTAATTTTCCTCCCTCTCTTCCTCGTGCCCTCTCCTATTCTCAGGATATAAAGGTAAATCATGCCAAAGATTTAATAAAGGCTTCACTGTCCCAAAGTACAAGCACCTCACACTCTGCTTTGTCAACTCAAGCTTCCTTTGATTCTGATTTATTCCATTCCATTTGATTTTTCCTGTATTTCTGTATTTAAATGCTCAGTGTTTTGTATTATCTTCTTGGTTTTCTGCCACATCATTTTGTTCCTGTCACTGATTTGAACACACAAAGCGCAGACATACAGATGAAGATACACGCAACATACTCAACAAAATGGAAATGCTCGCACGCACACAAACAAGCAGACACAAAGCTGAAGTGTGAACCCTGTTGTCTTGCATCCAGCCTGATATGAATGTTTGTGTGAAGTAAACCAGCTGCTGTTCCTCTGTCTATCCCCACCTTCCTGTCTCCATCTTATTTGTCATCTTTCCCCCTCCTTTCCACCTCCCCTCCATCTCTCCCTCCATGCCTCGTCCTGTCTCTCCAGCTGGGCTTTGCTTGGTCCCGACACTCACCGTTCTTTTATCAGATTGCCGGCCTCACAGGCATAAAGTATAGTGTTGGGAGGCATGCAGTCCTCCCTATACTTTCTGTGCTCTGTACCTGTGTATCTGTCTCCCTGTTGTGTTTTCACATGGATTTTAACCTGTGGTCTGTTTAGTATGTTTCGGATTAATTGAACAAGATTAAAGGAATCCATATTTCTGAAACAGAAAGGGCTTCCTTTTTAACCCTCCTGTCGTGTTGGGTCAAATCTGACCGATTAACTACTTTCATTAATCATAAATATTGTGTTTTACATTTGATCTCTTCAAGGTCTCATGCTATCCTCCACAGTAGACCTTTGAACATATAAAATACTGATCACCACTTTCATTTCATTTTGAGTGGTTTAGTCAACTTTGTAACGCCTATAGTGTTCCCTGTCAAAAATGACCTCCATATGAAATGAATGGGTAACTCTAGAATATGTTCATCCATCAGATAGTACACACATATATCGATAAAATGTAGATTTTTTTTTGGTGATGATTAAGGGTTTATTTGTTAACGTAAGAGCAGTTAAAACAGACCTCAAATCTAAAATCAAATCTGACAAGGCATACCAAAGTAATGGGGAGAAACGAAGACGACAGGAGGGTTCAAAGAAGCTGGGATCATTGTCAGCGAGCTGGTTGTTATATTCTCCTTAGATCATGGTTTGACTTCATTTGGACGGACATCTTTAAAATTGATACCATTTTCAGAAGGTTCTGCTTTCAACTTCAGCGTCTTCTTTGTTTGTTTACCCTGTTTTTCATCCCCATATTATGCAACAATAACACATTTCTTTGTTTACAGAGGGAAAAAATGATTTTGAATTGATTTCTGATTGAAGCCAAGCAGGACACAGTAACCATTTTGGCTGTAGGCGCTCTTAGTGGTTCATGTGAAACTACAACGTGCATTTCACCGAGGGCTGACTCTGTCTGTCTGTCAGTCTGTGTCTCACATGTGGGTCAATGTGTGGATCTGTCTTATTCGTTTATCAATCTGTCTTTCAGTCTGTCAATTCATCTGTTAGAGAACGTTTTATCACACAGGGCCAAAACACCTTTACACATCAGGATTGAACTAATATTTGGGGGTGGTGGTGTATTTGGACTGGAGCTAGCATTCTGTTTGGATACAAATAAAAACTCATGCCAAAAGACAAGGATTGAGTTTTTCCTTGTTTAGTCTTTTGAGGTGGGAAAGCTTCTGAAACAGCATGCAGACCTTTACATGGGGTAATACATCTCTTATAATAATGTAAACTGAGGTCTTATCCGAAAAGTTGTTCAGGTGACTACAGATTACATTTTTCGTCAACAGCTGAGATAAGCTTGATTATTTCCAAATAACTCTAATCTTAACACACACTCACACACCACTTACAAAATCAATTGTGCTGTTTAGTTGGCACAGACGTTCATGATTCTTGAAGAAAGCCCAATAAACTCCCAGTGCAAAAGCTCCACAAATTACCAAAAAAACAAGTACCGGTAGACATGATGGTTATATTGATGATAATGAAATGAAGCTGTTCCGAAGAGTTAGACTTCTCCAATAGAAGTTAGACATTTGCACAAAAATGAAGACTGACATGTTAAGCATTTATGTCCAGATGTCTCTCAACATGTGTTCAGACAGAAAGCCTTGCATCATTTGATAAATAAAGGCTACAAACAATTTGCAAGAATTGACTGCTGAACAGCTTGTGTTGATTGGCCACAAACAGCCACTGTACCAACTCCCCAGATGTTAGCTGTGAAATGGCCAACAGCGGACACACCGACTGTGTGTGAGGCAGTGTGTGTTCAGCTCAGATCCTTTAGTTATTCTCATTATTCCTCTCTGCTTTTTCCATATTTTCTGTACGTTTATGAGATACATAACGCTCCAGGAGTTATGTGAATTCTTCAAAAAATAAAGGTTAGGGTTAACCCAAATTGTGTCTAATTATGGAATTTTTCCATTGACTTTACAATTGCAGCATCTGTAAATGTTGATGTTCTGCCACAATATTAGACTCAGTTGTTTGTGACACGTGTGTCTATAGAACAGATATGCTCTAGTTGTTATCAGTGAGACTTCAGAATCAGAATACCTTTAATAGTCCCACAGAGGGGACATTTACGTAGTTACAGCAGAAGAAAGAGCCACAGCTTAATGTTACATATGTTACATGCATTAAAAAGTACTAAGTTATGATGGAATAACAAATATAATAAAGAAATAAAAGGTTACATAATTATCAAAATACACATCCTTTAACAGTTCTTAGGATTTAGCAGCCAGGTATATATGGCAGAGTTTTAACGGCATATATATGAGGCAATGTAATAGCTAACGTCTCATACGTGATCCTAACCATATTTTTGCAATTCAATGACTTTTGAAACACTTCCATTGCACAGCAGTACCTGCAGCTGCTGGGTCGCTTACACTACATTGTAGAAAATTGTTTATTTTAACCAAAATGTGAGACACATTAACCCTACTTATATAAGATATAAGATATTAAAATGTGTACCTTTTGGGGGAAATACAGTGGAGGAAATAAATGTTTGATCACTTGCAGATTTAGTAAGTTAGCCCACTTACAAAGAAATGAACAGTCTATACTTTTAATGCTGAGTTTCTTACTCGTCCTGTGATGGTCTCAGTGCTGTTTCAGAGGCTCAGATGATGATGCATTTCTGCAGTGAAAATATAAAACACATTGTTAAAGCTCATCTTTCAGTACAATACCATCATCAACACATGCCTTTGATATTGGTTGAAGCCTAGTTGGAACCTGATGGCCAGCAACGCCCTCCCCCCTCCACTCTAACTTCTCTAACTGTGTGTTTGCCCCCGCTCAGAGGGGTGTCCCGGCCTCTGCAACAACAACGGACGCTGCACTCTGGAGGCCAGTGGATGGCACTGCATCTGCCAATCAGGGTGGAGAGGGGCCGGGTGTCACGTAGCCATGGAAACACTCTGTACGGATGGCAAGGACAACGAAGGAGGTATGTGGTGTGTGATTGATGGTCTGACATGGGGTAAAAACAAAGACAACAAAAATCTGGACGTCGCAAGAACTTTCTTTACTGTCCCACCATTGTGCAATCGCCCACGATTTAATGTGCCCCCCCCCTGCAGATATGTAGTGACATACGGACAAAAATAATAAGCCACCTGCAGCACCAACTGAACCCATCCTCTTACTGGTGTCAAAGTAAGACAGCAAAATATAAATGACCAAATTAGCATATGTATGGTTAAGTCTGATAGATGTGCTAGTAAGCAAAAGAGGACCTACCTAACCTGTACGCTGATGTCATCTTATTTTGGGTAAATAATAAGGAACATCAGATGCAAAATCCTTTTGAAGCGCTATTCCTTTAAATACAGAGCCAGTGTGGATTCAATGCATCCTAACCAACAATGTCATGCCGGCCCTTAAAAAATAAATAATAAAAAAGGCAAAAGAATGAAATGTACTTATAGACATAGGCCAGAAATACACACATGCACAAACATGCATTGATGGAGTCATGTCAGAGAAAAAGCTGTTGGGGTTTCGGTGCTTTGCTCAAGGACACATCGGCACTGCCCAGGAGGTGAACTGGATCCTATACAGCTACATTTCATTTTGTTGGTCTGTAGAGAGACTTGAACCTGTGACCATTCCTGACCATGTGCTTCCCAAGCCACGCCCCTACTTACTGAGCTACTGCCTGCCTGAACAAAACCTTATTGATCATCGTCCAATTTATTCAACAAAAAAACTGATTTGCTCCCCCTTAACAATCCACTATAAAAGGAGCTTTACCGTTGACTATCTAAAAGAAGTGAAAATAATGCATCTTAATGATGGGCTGGCTCATCTGCTGCCTCCTGCTGAGAGCAGGTCACTGGTGGGAGCGAACCTGCAGAGGGTGTTAACGCACTGTGCACACACTGTATACACACACACACTGCTGCTCCTCAGCAATGCACAACGTTAGTGTGAACCTTGATGTGGAAGTGGAAAGGCTGAACACCAATCAGGAGCAGCCCTTTCAAGTGTAGTAAACGAGCTCCAGTGTTCAAAGGCTCCTGCAATGCTTTAAATAGAAGCTGTAGAGAAAAGGAAGCTCTGAAGCAGCAAAGTTTCAAACAAGTAACAACAATAATACTCACGCTCTCATATATTCTGGAGGAAAACCTCTGAATTCAAAACACTCCATGGAAATAGTCAAAGTAAAACCTCTTTATAGACAGCACCAAACACCTACCAAACACCAGCTATCTGCAGTTTCACCACATGAAGCATAGACCTGAGACACAGGAGTGTGTGTGTGTGTGTGTGTGTGTGTGTGTGTGTGTGTGTGTGTGTGTGTGTGTGTGTGTGTGTGTGTGTGATCCTTCAGAACGTTGGACTGAAAGAACGCTCATCCAGTTAGACATTTCATTTATGTAATTAGTCCTCATTGCCTTTGCTTTAAATCAACATTTTATTCTTGAGATGAATTTGGTGTATACTGTATATATTAGAAATGAAAAATATTATTAAAGGTGCATGAAGTTTATCAACAATATTGATGTATCCTCCTGTATATGAAATGTGAGTCATATCTAATCTTGTGTGTGTGTGTTTCAGACGGCTTGACTGACTGTATGGATCCAGACTGCTGCCTGCAGCCCTTCTGCCAGAGCCAGTTATACTGCAGAGGGTCTCCTGACCCGGGGGAGGTGCTGAGCCAGTCACCGTCCTCATTGATCCCTCAGCAGGTAAGGAGCTCCATTCAGAAATAAAGTGAAAGTAAGAACGTGACACAAATACTTGGACACAAATGCACTATTTAGGACAAGGTTTAAAAAAGTATATACTTAAAGAAGAAACAGAGTACAACAAGAACATCTCTCTTCTAAGAAGCGCAAAATGTAGCAAGAGCAAAATGCGTAAAACCTATAATTAAATAATCTGGACTATTGACTTGACAAAGGGTGTCGAAGACAATATATACAATAGGTAAGGGGACACAGGTTGCAACAATCAAGGGAAGGGCTGTCGATCTCACTGGAGGGAAAACACTCAATGGCAGGAAGCAAAGGGCTCTAAAAGAGAAAACAGCAAGTGCAATAACTGACATGAGTGACTGTCACTTAAAAAGTGAACAATGAGACATGACTTAACATAAACCTAAATCTAAACATAGACTATAAACTAAAAATGTAATATAAACCTGATAAAGAACTTAACATGAAATGATTAAATAACAAAACTTGACGTGATGTTACATAATGTTACTGGCATTTCCTTGTACGAACACACAGCACTTTTCAGTACAGCAACAGGTTCCAGTGAGGTATTAAAGGAAGCAGCATCAGTCCATCGGTTTAATTATTTTATTTCCTCAGGCTGCCAGGTCTTTCTACCAGCGCATCCATTTCCTGCTGGGTGCTGAATCCACTCACGTCATAACTGGAGACTCTCCGTTCAATAAAAGGTAATCATGTCTTCTTTAAAAAAGGATTGAATTACTTCTACAAACACTGTTTTCCTTAAAGTGGCATCATTAATAATGTGTGTTTTATTTTTGATATATTGATTGTTTGACTCTGTCTGAAAAATGGTTCTGATGTCAGATGTAACATTCATGAAATGTGATTGGAGAGAAAGATAAGGGTGCAGTCTGCAACAGATACAGATTGAAAGGCAGAGCTACACTGTAAAATGTTTGGCTGTAAAATTATAGTAAATTACTGGCTACTAGTTGCATGGATTTCACAGTAATTTACTGTAAATATTTCACAGTAATTGACTGTAAATATTTCACAGTAATTTACTCTAGATATTTTACAGTAAATTAGAATAAAAGTACAACTAAATACTGTGACTTTACAGTTGCCATGCCCATGGAATTACTGTGATATAGCAGTACAGAGCTGTGGTATTATGGTACCTTGCTGTACATAAATTACAGTATAAATTACGTAATACCTGTATGTTCACACTTTTACTGTAGAAGTAATGCAACACAGTAGCCAGTAATTTACTGTAAATATACAAATCTAAATAATACGATAATATATTGTAAATTTCACTGGGATTTTACCATAACTACATAATTCAATCAGCTCAATCAACAAAGAAAAACCAAGAAAATGCCCATTTTAACTTGTTATTACTCCATTGAAGTGCAGAGTACATTTCACAGTGTCTTGGAAATGTTGTTACGGCCCCAACCTCTACTCCGCGGTAGTGGCTCGTGCTGAGACCCGCAACATGAAAGAATACACGCAATAACCGGTACTTGGTAACAAGCATTTATTGATAATCAGCCGTTTGCTCAGACAAGCAAAATGGGAAACAAAAAGAGGTCTGGAGGACTGGCCAAAAGGAACAAACAGAAGGACGGAACCCGAGCCAGCCACACCACGGACCGTAGGACCCAGAGCTTCCCCCCCCTAACCAGAAATAAAATATAAACCCTGTGGGAAACAAAATAAAGCTGCAAAAACTGGACTACTAGGTCCTGCAGGCTAAACATAAACACATCTGCAAAAATATGGCCAACAGCTCAAAGGTATTCTAAGGAGAGTGTCTCCCGGCATTAGGATAGGCGAGTCATCCTTCTCCTCCAGCTTCTCTTTATATATACACGGCTGAGTGGAATTTGGAACACCTGGGCAGAGGCGGAGCAAGGGGCAGACCAGGTGCAGAAAACAAGGAGGGGAGCACTTAACACATACACAGACATCCAGACATGTTCATAATGGTTATGACCGATTTCTCGGACTAAAGTTACTTCAGTCTAGATTAAGGCCAAGGTAGTCGTTTTTTGTGCGCAAAACGATAGGACGAGGTTTTTTAGCACCTTACTCGAGCCGCGTCTGACTTTTGAATAGAGAAAGCTAAGGTGAAGCGTCGCTATCTTAATGATTGTAATTAACGCATGCGAAATGTGGATATTATTCCTGACCGAAATAGGATTTCGGTCAACTCATCGTGAACTTTTACAAAAATCGAGATACTTGGACTACATCGAATATACTAAGACGAAAGAAGTTCAAACATAGAACAACCAGCTTTGCGTGAATAACATGCAGCGAGCAGACCTATTTTCGCTATCGGATTTACGTTACATTAACATTTAAGTGTATAAACGTAATAAACAAACGTCATGCCAAAACAAATAGTAAAGTAAAATAAAGGGAAGTTACTAATATAAATACAAAGTACCTTTGTAAACCAAGCTTTTATCAAAAATTCTTATATAAAATATAACAAATAAAATATGTTATCCACTTTGTATAAACCATTTTATTTTGTAAAAGTAATCACTTTCCGGGTAAGGTAATACCTGTCTTATGTCCTGTAAAAATGGACGTCCAAAACCAGACGAGAATACTTGTAAGTCCTTCGTATTGTTTACACTTAACGACTTGTCTTGACTCGGTTACAAAGAAACATTGACATTTTATAATGGTACTAAAGTGTTATAAATTCGACTATTAGAAATGGTTATGTAATGACAAAATGGTGAAAATGTCAGAAATGGACATACAAGTGATTATATGATGACATCACAATTTCAAAGGTGTCACTTAGTATGTCCTAGTGTCAACTCCTAATAATGAACACGTTACAATTGCTATTCCTTAATCGGTCACATTTAAGTGTTGATATCAATTCGAGTTCGTCTACTTCGCTATTCGTTCTTTAGTGAATTAAAAAACACAATAGGGCTTACATCCCTCGCTCGCTCAAAAATAATAAAACCTTAATGACATAAGTCTGGTGGGACGACACTATTGTGTTTTTTAATTCTACTAAAAGAACCGAAAATAGCGAGAACGACCGAAATTTATAATTAAAAGGAAAGAAACCACGGTCCAACATTGAATTTAACTTTCCCCGTGGCGACGCGTACGGAATTTTAATTTGCACGTTGTATATTTAGATACATCTTTAACTTTAACAACCGCACCGACATCACAAAAGTTCCACGAAAGGACCCGTAATTAGGACTCTGCCCGAGCTTTCGGTTTTCTCCGTACCGTTAAATTTGGGGGAACAGTCGTGTAAGGAAGGTCTTTTTACCAACTGAAACTCACCTACAGACACATCTGTACAAATTGTCAAC
>NW_011370180.1:124615-133108 GCF_000735185.1 Notothenia coriiceps
GGACTCTTTAAAGAAAGACACTACAGTAGACTGAAAAATACAGCCCGAAAATCAGCAGTAGAGACTCTTAAGTAGAAACACTACACTACTGATATCCTCTGAACACCAGCAGAGAGGGACTCTTAAAGTAAACACTACACTGATTATAACCATAAACATCAGCAGGAGAACGGAAGCATCTCAAGTAAGACCTACATACTAATATACACTTTGAACATAAGCAGAAGGGACTCCTTTAAAGTAGAGACACTACATAAATGACATATATATTCACTGAACATCAGCAGGAGGGGGGGCGGGACTTTTAAAGAAGAGACACCACATACTGATAAAACATGACTAACCTCCACAGGAAGGACTCTTTAAAATAAGACAACTACATACTGATATACACCATGAACATCACAGGCAGAGAGTTTTAAAGTAGACGACAACTACATACTTACTAATCAACCATGAACATCAACAGGAGGGGACATTTAAAATAAGACAACTACATACGATATACACCATGAACAATCAGCAGGAGAAGGACTTCTTAAATAGACGACATCTCAATACATGATAAACCAAACCTGGACAGTACGCAGAGACGGATCTTTTAAAGTAGGACACAACAACTGATATAACAACCATGAACAATCAGCAGAAGGGGACTCTATAAAGTAAAGACAGGTCCACAACGTATATACCATGAACATCAAGCAGGAAGGGGACTCTTAAAGTAAGCACTACAATAACTTATATACACTTGAACAAATCAGCAGAGAAGGAAACTCTTAAAGCTAAGACACATACATAACTGATAAATACACCAGTAAATCAGCAGAGATGAGGAGTCTTATAAATAAGACACTACAATACTAGTAAACCACTAACATCACAAGAAGAGGACTAACCTTTAAAGTAGAACACAACATAACTGATATACCACCATGAACATCAGCAGAAAGAGGACCTTAAGTAAACACCTACAACTGATTAATACACCTAACATCAGCAGGAGAACTCTTTAAAGTAGACAAGATAAACTCACCGCATTAGCCCGTCGTGACCACAAGACCAGTTCTTCATGGAGTCCACCTGACATCGATGTTTTGGAAAGACCAAAGCGGACTTAAAGAAAAAACATCTTTACGTTAAAATTTGATCCATAAATACCAATGATGTCTCGTATACCCCTCGGAATTTAAAAAGCTGTTCTGCACTGAGCGTTCATGCAGTACATTTAAAGAGAAATGAGACCCGGAAAGGAACAGAGTAAAGTAAATAGGAAGGTTGTTGAAAGAGGAAGCTGAATGTGATCTTCAAAAATCGTAACCACGCAGCAAGGAACCAGCAATACACGAGGAAAAACAGAATACGCCATAAGACATAGGAACAGAAATAAGAGATCAAGTTATCTCCATGTATACACGAGAAAGGACAGAAAAAAAAATCGATACGCGTTCACGCTCATTCAAACTTTGGGCATGCACATGACCATAATGAAAAAAGGTTTCATCTATGACTCGTCCTTAAACACCGCAGAGCCATATTGACTGGAACAACTTAGCATTAGCGCACATTCCTGTAGCCCATTCTTCTTGCATCATTATCTGGACGTCCAGCGCCTCCCGTCTAACCTCATTTTCCTTTCCTATCTTGATCCTCCCTTAGCAACGGTCATTAATAGCCCTGCAAAAGCGTACATGTACTGATAAATCAATTTATACTAGTTTTCATCATAACCGGCTCATATATCCAACCTCTCCTTTAGTGCAAACACAAAGACATATGCAACATCGAGATATACACTCCTGTTTCAGCCCTGTTCCAAAAGTGCGGATTCTCGTCGTATCTTTAGATCAGCGATACATCACCGCTAAGAACTGCGAGCGCATAGCAGGCTCTTTAAGACTAACGCGCCTTTAAGTCCCACTTAAAAAATAAAAAATATAAAAAAAAAATCCTTTTGAAAAACGAAAACAAAGTCAGAGAATCATAACATTTCATTACTCACTCTCACAATCACAAATCAGTCGCTTCGCCCCTCCACCCTCTGAATAGCAATCAATAATATTAGTCAGGATCGCGCTATCATGATTTTCGCCAGCCGAGATATTGCTTACACACACTTGGGTAAAACATATAAACAGACACATGCAAAAATGCTACGACTGAAACGAAAATAACTAAAGAATATCGAAAACATTTAAAGAGACTAAGGTAATGGATTTTTTTCATTCGTCTCCACCATGTCCGGGAAAATCACTGCTGGCTTGTGACAACAATCCATTTCACAATTAAAGTCCAATTTTGGCCAGCCGCCATCACGAACAAAACACCCCGAAGTTTAGTACCGACTCCGAAAGGGAGACTAGTGGCGGAAAGCTGCTGGACTCAAACAGAACCCAACTGCTCAAAAACTTTTTTCCACACTAATGCCGAGTGAAAGAGCGACAGAGGTCATCCACAAAACACACATAACCTGAGTGAAAAAATGGAGCCATATACTATGACTGGAGAAATGGATGAAGGACGCATACTGCGGCTTGTCAACGTGTTTCCTGAGAAAAAGACACTGAGGACGAGAAGGCCAAAAAAAAGGCAACATGTCGGATTTACTGAGCTAGAGGCATCAGACATTCAAACATTGCCACAACTCTTAAGGACAAACTGTAACCATCGCCATAGTTTGTCACGACTTAGACGCAATGGGACGAACTTGGATGTCAACTACACTGACCACAATTACTAAATCTTTTATCGGCGCGGACCAACAGTAAGCCTGAACATTACAGAGAACTGCTTGACAGGTTCACTGAAAAAGAACAAACGGGCATTGAAATAAAAAACGTAGGTGCTGAACATAAAAAGTTTAACATTGGCCCAAGAAAAAATCCACAGCATTCCACGAGACAGATGCGCACCGCAGGCGACGCCTTTGAGTAAAAGAAGGACCGTGGCCATTGCCGAAAGAAACTGCCTTAAAAACGGCGGGTGCTGCCATGAGGAATTACTCATACCATCATGGTATGCGTCATCAACCAAAGCCTTGAATTTCTAATTTCAATGAGATCTGATGAAGGATGGCAAATTAATCGAAGTGGTTATATATATATAGGCCCCGTGCAAAACCACTATAAATTATTAAAACCTGCTGGGTGAGGATTGACAACTACAACTATGAAATTATATGTTTACAACAACGCAGATCAGAATGCTGTCAAGCAACGTATGCTTGCACATTTAAGGACATGATTGAACCCTGAAAGCCTTCATTGTCGGCCAATGAGGGAACCTTCCCGATTTTCCTATTTTTTTTTTGATGACTAAAGAGTGGTGCTGCTGGTGCGTTCCGTGTGACAATTACCAAGCTTCACTTGTTTAACGAACTTTAATCTCAAGATGCCCAGGAAAAACAAGACCGGTTATGACTCTAACACGGCTCAAAGATTTCTGACAAACCTGGATTACTACGAATCCAAATGTCCGCTGGTTCCTGATTACCGTCTCCCCACCCGGTGCAAAAGTGATGCGAGCATGCAGACGCCTCCTGACCTGTCAATCTCAATTCTGTGAGGTGCTAACTGAGCTCAAGCAAAACTACACATCCAGATTCCACGACTTCAAGGACCATAGCAATATTTTCTACTTGTGAAAAACCCATTCCTGATTGAAGTCAATGAAATGAAGCAAATAAGCGACCAGCTCGGACTTGTGCAGCTTCAAATGGAGTTCGTGGAGTTAAAGAGCTCAGATGAACTTAAGCGTCAATTTCGGATTACAGATGTCGTGGACTTTTGGAAACTGGTGGGGCATCTACCAAATATCTCCAGACTGGCAAGACGCATCATCTCAATGTTTCCGTCCACATACCGGTGTGAAGCAGCATTCTCTGCGCTCACAAAAATAAAATGTCGCAACCGAAACAGATTGAGTCTGCAGCACACAACAGAGGCCCTCCGGATCGCCGTTTCCAGCGCAGAGCCCGACTTCAAATCACTTGTGCGGCAGAAGGAGTGTCAGAAATCACATTGAGTGTGAAGTAAGGTCAACATTACTCTTCTGACAACCCCTGCTGTGTATAATCTGCTGTTATATGGACTGTGATTATCAGTAAACATGCTGTCTGTTATCTGTTGTTTTGTGTGTTTTGTGGTTGCAGTGAAAATAAGAAATCACAGTTATTGCACTGTACATTATGCTTTTCATTCTTAAGTAACATATTACTATTATCCATATTCTCAAATGCATAAAGGTTTCAGGGAGGAAAGGAGCGTTTTTGGATTGTGGCTCTTGCAAAAATATTTTTTCGTCAATGTGGCTCCTGATTAGGACAAGGTTGAGTACCACTGCTATAGAGTCACAGTGATGCTATAGAGTCACAGTGATGTTACAGAGTCACTGTGATGTTATAGAGTCACTGTGATGCTATAGAGTCACAGTGATGTTATAGAGTCACTGTGATGCTATAGAGTCACTGTGATGCTACAGAGTCACAGTGATGTTATAGAGTCACTGTGATGTTATAGAGTCACTGTCACAGTCAAACTGAATTTCTTCCCCAAGAAAGATTTCCGGCAGGGTAATTTCTATCCACGATGGCTTAATTTCCTACATGAATTGCGGTCAGATATAATACATAATTGTTTGGATGCAGAGTGCAGCTCTAATAAAGTGACCCTCTCTCCCCCTGTGTCTGCAGCCTGGTGTCGATAATTCGCGGTCAGGTGTTGACAGCTGATGGAACACCTCTGATTGGAGTCAACGTCACGTTTGTCCACTATCCTGAACATGGATACACTGTGACACGCAAGGATGGCATGTATGTATTTATTTATTATTATAAAGTATATGTATAAAGCCTTCTGTTTTATATCTGCACCCTTCTCCACAAATGTTTCACTTGACACTTCCTTTGTTTTTAAAATAGATATGTGTAGACAAATGTACCTTCGAACAGTGTAAAAGCCAGCTGTATGCCAATATATTTTTTGACCCATGGATTTGCAGGTCAGTTTGTGTCTGGTTTCAGTGTTCCACAGGTGAAGTAAAGTCCCGACCTGAATAAGAGATTGTGATTCCTTTAAGCGTAAAAACTAAATGAACATTTAAAGCTGTTTGTTTTAAAATGATTGCCCTTTCTCACTGTCAAACACTATAATAATCTGACTATAATAATCAGTACACATTACTCTTCCCAGTGTACAATGTGAAAAAAGTAAGCATGAATTTGCTGAGAAAGCAGAGAAAATAAGACATTATATCTCATATCCCTGCGACACTGCCAATTTAGTAAAACTAAAACATGCAAGCACCGCTGAAATGCCCAGTGGTGGCATTTCTAAATTGAGTCTTTATTGTTAAAATAATAACATAATAATAAATCAAGAATGGAAACGTTAGTAGTGCCTGTTGACTGTGAGGAGGAATTACACGCTCAAAGGGAATGATTCCTATTCTTCAGCTGTTGTTTCTATTAATTACGGTAAATATGTATTTGTTTCTCTGTTTGTTGTGGATGTGCCTCAGGTTTGATCTCCTGGCAAACGGCGGAGCTTCCCTAACGTTGAGTTTTGAGCGCGCTCCATTCCTCACGCAGTACAGAACAGTGTGGGTGCCATGGAACGTTTTCTATGTGATGGACACCCTGGTGATGAAGAAGGTGAGCGCTGTCTGTCACCAGGGCCTCGTGGACTAATTACTGCAGATACAAACTATACTTTAATGTTCCGGTTTATTCAAACAGCATTTAGAAGCTTGCCATGTTGACTGTTTCTTAATTTTCATGGAATAAACTCACTGAATATTTAATGACAGAATTATTCCATTAACATGATGACTCATTCAGCAGTCTGTGTTATAACTTCCAAAAATGTTGTCCTTTATTGAACAAGGAAAATGCATAAAAATAAAGTAATCTCAAAAAGAGAAGAGATGCTACAGCTCTGCAAAAAATTAAGACACCACTCGAAAAGTGTTTCCTGTTAGGCCCCAAGCCTGTTTTTCAGGTTTCAGGCTCGGAAATGACATTCCCAGAACAAATGACCATATCTTCCCTTCTAAAAGGGTTAAATTAATAATCTTTTTTCTCAAAGTAATGATAAACCTGTGAGTTGGATGTAGAAAAGTCAGAATCAATATAGATGTTTTTTATTTTAAAGAAAATTCAGATTAAACATGGTAAAAAACTGTAAATTATAGTGTCCGTCCAAAGAATATTTTGTACTTATAGTGAAAACTATGATGGGTTAGTAGACTAAAAGCTTTAGGAATCCAAAGTACAACATATAATAAGTACCCTGTATCAAGATTGATGCAAAACAAGTGACATTTGACCTTTTTAGACCGATTTAGCAAAAAAAACCTCTTCTGGGGCCATTTGGGTGGATTTTCCATATCTCTGGTCCCCCTTGTTCGATTTTGACATGTGACATCTCTTTCTGACCGTTAGAGCCAATAGAATCCAAGGGAAATCGTCCCACACACACTCATGTTAAAAAAATGTTTGGCGTCTCTGCTCATTCTAGCTTGCAGCAGAGGGGAGAAATATCCCTGCTTTATACTTTTCAGGTCGCTTTAATTCCCAACTATGACGTTTCCTCTGATCGAACCACTTCTCTTCCTAAGTCTTCCTACAACAAATTAACCCAACTATATAAATACTAGGTGCATTCATAAGCTCAAAGCGCGCTAAAGAAGGTCAAGAAAGGTTTGCGCAGAAAGAGTAGTCCCGAGATATTTATTGCTCTCTGATGCCGTCTAGATCATTCATACATTACGTCGGCTTGGCACATATCATTACGGCAATACACTACTGCAAAAGTTTCTCGTTGTTCGGTTCTTTGTGAGCCTTTAAGTTCCTAATAGCCAATAAGAAAATTGTTGACAAAAGGCCTAGAAGTATAGGTACTATTTGTGGTTTAGAGATCGTACGTACGCCTCGGATTTGTAGTTTGTCTGCTCGACATTCGTATCGAGCTCCCAGAAACCCATTAGCGAGCTTATACCGTGATGCACGAACAAAGGCGCCACATACAAAATAAAACTTTTAAGTCAAGGACCTTCCTGCCGGTTCGGTTTTCGGACTCTAGATACCCTTAGTTGGTTGATTTAATTTTCGCTTCTATGTAACAGCACAATAACCAGTCATTTGACTTGTCACCACCAACAAAACTTCGTTCTTCATTGTTTAATCTTCTTTTTTTCTAACATTTTTGTAGGTGTCTAAAGGTCACAAGACTCCGAGACTCGGGTGTAAAATAAAAGGAGTGTCTGGCTTTGTTTTTTCCGAGGCTTTAATACGCTAAATTTTAATTTTCGGTTACTGTAACACCCGGAACCTATAACTCCATTCCTTGTACACAAAATCTTTCGGTGTGTCCCCCGAGAGGGCCCAGAAGGTGCTCGGGTTGCCTCGTGCCTTGTTGTAATGGTCACTCTCTTATGTGACGAAATTTTTAGCACACGACCCGTTGTGCTTTGTTTTTTCCCCCCCTTTTAGCACGCAACCACTTGTGCTGTAGTTATCTAATTTTTGCACAACCACTTCGTGTTTACGGTACTGACCCAACGGCGGACTGAGACACAGATTAACCGAGGGGGGAGTGTACACAGAACAACACGACAACCACACGACACATCAAATTCACGACAAACGAACTCAATCTCACTCTCACCGATCTCACACCGACACTCTAGGACCCGACGTCCGACCTACGCGCACTTGTCGTCGTCTACAACCCGACACGACTGAAAGACGTGGGATACTAAATTATCTTACGGGTGGGGCCAATAATGACAAACGGCACGAGAGGAACGGAAACCAGCGCGGCGAGTTGTCCAGCTCAGACGTGTCACGGTATGTCTACTTTCCTCGCACATTGGCGCACATCCGGAAAAGAAGAAAACAAACAAGTGCCTGTGACAGAGAGTCCCCTGAATATACAATTCTTGGATAACTTCACACATATGGTCTACATTCTCGCCCCTTATCAGACGTCGGATTGACGTGCTCCCTATTTGGTAAAGCCGGTTTTGGTTTTGCGCTGTTCACGACATTCAGGCTCCGCCTCGCCGACACGCGCCCCTTCCGGAGTTTACTGGGGACCCGCTTCTTACGCGTTTGGGACTAATGACGGTGGCCTATTAGTGAGGCATCGAGGGATAATGAGATGCGGATCCACGGGTGTAGGTTGTGTAGCAAATACTAGCGTTCCTCTGTGTAGTTAGATTTGCCACGGGGTGCGAGTTGTGACTTTCTATGTTTGAGGACAATAGTTGTTTTTGCATGTAGTTTTGTTCACCGCCGATTCCCATCGGGTGTGCGATTGTACCGATGGAAGTCAAAACAGACCCAGATTATGACCAGAAGTTACCGTAATTTCTGCTATTTTTTTGCTCGACATCCGAATTCAGGTATCCAAATTAGGTTACACAGACACAGGGGAAACTTTAAAAGACTATTCAGGATTCGTTATTTTGTCGAAAAGTCAACGAAATATACCG
>NW_011370180.1:133153-141106 GCF_000735185.1 Notothenia coriiceps
TAAGATTTGTGACAAACTGTAAAGCATTAACCCATCACTGTACCCTGTATGCAAGGGCTGGTTTGCCTTCACTAACTGTACAGAGGTTCAGTCACTGGTACATTTTTATATATAAAGCCATGTTAGGGAAACTTCCATCCTACATCTGCTCCCTGATCTCACGGCGAATTGTAAGAGATCGCATGCTTTAGTTTTATCAAATGTGCCAACTGCTAGGACTGTCTTATGGAAGATAGCATTTAGATGCACAGCTCCACTGTCTTGGAATAGTCATCATTTGAAATGGAAACTGAGCAATCTGATGCCACTAAATGTTTTTAAAGCTCGGTTGGATGCTACTCAATCGGAAGCTGTTGGTTCCTGTTCATGTGGATAGTTATGTAAATTGTAATCCCTGTAATGATGCTGTAAAATGTCCTTTTGTTGTTCTGTTTATGTTTTTTTATTTTTCATGTGGAACCTACTTGAGCAGGTCTCCCTTGAAAAAGAGATCAATGATCTCAATGGGATACACCTGGATAAATTAAGGTTTGAAATGAAATGAACAAGTCTCGAGTGAAAACATAGCTAAACTTCCAGGTCATCTTTTTGGCCCCAAGTTTGACGAATGCTTTCACTAGGTGGACATTTCACCATCTACTGTATTTATAACTCTAAAAAATAATATTTTTAAAACATATTATCTTGGTTTCTTCTTTTCTAAGGTTACTTGTTCTGTTGTCTTATATAATACCTGTTTTTGATATTTATTTTCTTATTAGCATTTATATGCATTGCAAAAGCACAAAGATGTCCTTCTTTAGATTAAGACATAATTTCTTGTCTGAACAACAAGAAGAGCGGGGAGATGGAGATCTATAGGATTTCTGAAGTGTTGTTACAAGTATAGTCATACGAAAATGTAATAATAATGTTTTACAATGTTAACAGTTTTTAAGGATGTTAAACTATATGTTTTGAGAGACTTTGCCCAGACAAAGGAGGCAGTTTGCTTTTTATTGTTGTGTGAAGAGTTAACCAATTTCGAATTTTCCCCTTCATCTCACTGAGGGATTCAGGCTCCATCTAAAGAGCAATAAAAGACGGAGCGCAGAATCCATATGGGTACTCGGATTAATGACCCCTTGTCAGCACAACGATGACTGTAGTCCTTAAAAGTTGAGCACTTTACATTAAAAGCCACACTACCATTATGGACACAAGGGAGAGCAGCTCAGAGATATTTTGCCATGAAGTCAAATCTCGACTTTTAGAGTCACCGATTGGAGTAAGAAACACTTATCAACAATACTTTTATGGACTCAGGAGCACGGAAACATATTTGTGTTCGGGGGGTTGTGGTTGACATGAACAAGAATCGGTCAACATTTATATGCAGAATGTTTCCTTTTTTTTCTCTTACCGCTTTCCCCCATTCGAATTAAGCGTCTGTGTGAAACCGAAATGTTATCTATAACTAGGAGCATGGCATTTCTAAACATAAGGGAGATCCTGTTTTAGTACAACAAAGCAGGGAAGAAAAAATACGCCTCAATGTTTACGGAATGTGTAAACAGAGGAACCTTTTCTAAGAACTATGGGCGCTATCAGAAGCAATCTGCTACAAAGCCTGTGAAGAAATACGGCCAATACAAACTCCTTTGAACTTATTCAACACAGTGCTGTTCCCACGTTCTTCCATCAGAGGGAATTATACTGCAGTGGGCTTGAAATAATAAGCCATCCTGAGACACAACAACGAAGATTTACACGAGTGGTCCGTTATATCTCTCACAGGCTCCGCCCTCTACTGGACTCTATGGGTACTACCTTATCATGCAAGCATTCTCCTACTGAGACTTCTATAGACGTAGCCGGCCCCGGGCGGGCCTACCTGAATGCGCGCGCATCACACCGTATAAAAGGAGGCCTCGCCTCCTGACTGTCATCCCTTTCTCTTCAGCGAGCAAGAAAAAACTAAGACAAGAGACGAGAGTTTGAAAAGTTTGGAGAAGTTGAATCATGGACTCACCACTTTTGGAGCAACGGCCCTGCCCTTCGTGCCCAGGCTTGATTGCAGGTGCCGACCTCCACCTTCGAGTGCCTGGGGTGTGACCACGCGGCGGCCGGCCTGGGCCAGTTTCCGTCCTGGGCCAGTTTCCGACCTGCAATGCCTGCCGCCTGATTCCGTGGCTCAGCCGCCGCTGCGAGCACTTCCAGGAGCGGTATGTCGCGCTAGAAGAGGCGGAGGACCAGGATCTCGACGTGGTTGAGATGGAGGAGCAGGATGCCCCGTTCACCGAGGAGGAAGACGACGACGACACCTCGGCGTCTGATGTTTCCGGGGCCGGCCTCCAGGAGGGTCCACAGCACAGGTCTGTGCGGCGGGACTTCCCGGCGGTGATGACTATAGCGGCGGAGCGTGCAGGCTTTCCGCTCCCCCCACCGCTGCCACAGAGGCCGTGAGCTGCCTCCACGAGGGCTTCTGCGGCCCGGTCCGGCCCGTCCGGCGCAGCCAACCTTCGTTTCAAGGAGTCAGACATCTGGCCGTGTGTGGAGGCGACGTGGCGACAGCCACTGAAAACGAAGGCTCCGGTGGCAACATGGGCAGGGATTCTGAGGGTGCAGGGCCGCTCGGACACGGAGTGTCCCGGTGTGCCCCCCCTTGATGAGAGCCTTGCGGCCCATCTGCTTCCGCAGGCAGCCGGGTGGGCAGAGGGCAGGAAGCCTCTGCCCCCACGCAGATGGCCGCAGCGGCCAATAATTTTGGCTGTTGAGTGTGTCGCTGATTTCCCCTCAGCAGGAAATCCCCGCCTCCCCGCCTCCGAACGGGAGCGAAATTCGGACCACTGCATGGGCCAGGTGAATAATCTGGTCCACAGTATGGCTACCACAGCTGGACGTGTGATGTCCCTGGCCACAGTGGCGTCGCGTCACGTGTGGCTGGGTCTGACCGCACTGTCCAAGAAGAACCGGGATGATCTCCTTGGGGCCCCCGTATCCACGGAAGGGCTCTTCGGGTCGATCACCTCGGTCACCCAACGCTTCAGTCGCTTAGAGGAAGAGAGGGCGCAGCTCAGCCGCATCCTGCCGCTGGCTCGTCCTCAGGCTCTTCCCCGGGGGGGGAGAGCGCCCGGATGTGGTAAGGCGGAGAGAGAGGCGCAGGAATAGTGGCTGCCGTACTCCGGCCCCGCAGTGGGACCTGCCGTTGGTGCTCGAGGCTCTGGTCACAGAACCATTTGAGCCTCTGGAGCTCTCCTCCCTGAAAGCACAGTCATGGAAGACAGCGTTGCTACTTGCCTTAACTTCGGCCAAGAGAGTGTCGGAGCTGACCGCTCTGTCGGTGCACCCAAGTTACTTAGTGATCCGGGGTGACCGTAGCAGGGCGACTCTCAGACCGAACCCTTCCTTTGTTCCCAATAATCTAAAGAGCTCAAGGGCTATACAGTTAGGAGGCTTTAATCTTCCACCCCATAGTGGGGCCAGGGAGGCTAAATTGCACATCGCATTAACACCATAACTTAACGTGCATTGCGGCTAAACAATCCAATTACCGAGCTTCAAGCTGAGGATATTGGGTAATCAGTTCAGCGGGTGTGTATCACAATGATGCTCGAAATGTCCCTTATAGGCCTACGTCTGTTTCTGGTGACTTTATTTTGAAATTCAGTTCCTGAGGAACAGCCCAAGATTATAGAATCAAACAAATAAATAAAAACAAGGATAATTGTGTGTTATTGTTGAGTAAATAATAGTGTGTTATTTAGAAAAGAATAAAAAATTAGATTAAAAATACAGATTTCAGTATTCTGAGGCTCTGAGCCCCCATTTATTTCCCTCACAGACGGCAACAAAAGTCAGAAATTAATACGATTTAAAATAAAAACAATAATCTGTGGCTTGATATTGGAGTAACAACATGTTTCTATGAACAACACAGCTTCCGGTCTACCACGAACGACCGGACAAAGAACTGCTGCAGGCCACGAACACATACCAGTAGCAAATACACGCTTAAAACTCCGGGCTCGTGCAACACATGGAAAAAAAGGAGAAAATCGTGTTGGTGAAACACGAACAATAGATTTAAAAATCGGTGGGTGAACACGAAAGCCATGAGACTGGGTGGTCAGGGGGAGGAACAACACAGGCACCAGGTGCACACAACAGCCAACAACATACATGCGGAACAGGGAAGTTGTCGTCAATATAGCCCCACACAGTACAATGATTAATCCAGATGCCACTTGACCTCAGTAAACGGCGTCTCGACGTTACAACACTCCCCTCTTCTCCTAAAAGCGCACAGTACTCAATTCTCAAGTACCCGAGATAAACAGGCTGCCACCAACGTTGGCTTCCCGCCCATAACTGGACCAGTAAATTGCATAGGGTGCAAGGACCACCCTGTGAGAATGTGTGTGTGAACTACAACGGACATAATAGATCCTCCCCTGAAGCTATGACACACCAGATCCCTCCCTGAGGCTAAGGACCTAATATATCCCTCCTTGAGCATGGACACACTAGATCCCTCCCCTTTGAGCATGGACCTAATATATCCCTCCTTGAGGCCATGGACACACTAGAACCTCCCTTGAGGCTAGGACCAAAATATCCCCTCCCTTGAAGGCATGGACACACTAGATCCCCTCCCTTGAGGCTAAGAACTAATATATCCCTCCCTGAGGCTAATGGACACACCACCAAACATTGTCCACATTTCCTTCCCCTCTCGCCAGGAAGCACAGGTCTTAACAGTCCCAGGTTCGGACCACCAGTCACCACCCGTTCATCCACCGCCGCCTCCCCGCCACATCAGCGGGGCCAGGAAGCCGTTACCGGCAAGCTGTTTTGTCTGTTTGAAGGCCTCTGGTCCTGCCCCTATTCCACCCAGGTTCTGTCGACTCCTCGTGGGTCCGTTAGCTCGTCCGTTAGCTCGTCCGTTAGCTTCTCCTCCTTGTCTCCGTTAGCTCGTCCGTTAGCTCGTCCGTTAGCTCGTCCGTTAGCTTCTCCTCCTTGTCTCTCGTCTCCTGCTGCCTCAGCAGCTGTGGACCCCTGGTCAGTTCCAGGCCTAGCCACCCCCAGCCGCGGTTCCTCTCCTTGGTCCCTCTTCTTTCCTCTCGTCATTCTCACCTCCTCACTTGGTCGAATCCCACTTCTGACACCAATTGTGAGACTGACCGTTGAGCGGCCCGACCAAGCAAGGAGGCAGGGGCAGAACGTCCAAAAATATAACCCGACGTGGGCATTTATTAAATGATCACACATAATGACACAGCCTCAATAAGTGGTTCCCGTGCCCAGCCTGCGGCCACCAGCAGCTCACACAGACTGACCCTCAGCACAACAAGAAACAATTGAGGGGGGAGCAATTAGACACAGGTGAGGGGGGAGGAGACAACACAGGGCACCAGGTGCACACAATCAGCAACAACATACATGGGGAACAGGGAAGTTGTCGTCAATATACCCCACACAGTACAATGATTATATCCAGATGTCCACGTGAGCTCTAGTAACGGCGTCTCGTCGTTACAGGCAGCCATTCCATTCCAGTGTCTGTTGAATTCCAACATAGAGAAATGTTGTCTATTTTCCATCTGCAGTCCCTGGGCATGTACAAATATAACAATCGATAAGCACTGAAGACGTGTCTTATTGTCTATCACACTAACAATTAAAACAGATCAAAATACAGATGTACAATCTATTAGGTCTAACACATTTAACATTACAACTATAATGTTACAATTCATTTAACATCTCAAATCACAGTAAAATGAATGTTGAAAGCAGTGTAACGGGTGTTAACAGGTTTTGTGTGTCTGTATCAGGAGGAGAATGACATCCCCAGCTGTGACCTGAGTGGCTTCATCCGACCCAGCCCCGTCATTGTCGCCTCTCCTCTGTCCACCTTTCACAGATGTTCCTCTGAGGATGGCCCCATCATACCTGAGACTCAGGTAAGACCTGCGTCCCTGGACATGTACCCAATGCCATTTATTGATACGTTTATAAAAATAAGATCTCTGCCAGAATGGTCAATGAAATGGTCTTTGTCGTCATTATCTTAGTAAGTCTCTGACAGTTAGAAAAACATTGCTGATAGTTATTTCATTATAGTTTCAGTGATGTAATTCTGCCAAAATGTAAATGGCACTGTAAATAAAATGGTCATCTTATTATGAGCCAACCTACTCCTACTTTCAAAAGATTCATAAACGTCAACTAACATTGCTGTCTATGCTCGATTATGGACTACGGACAGTGGGCAAAAGGAACTTACTTTTTTATAAGATAAAAAAGAAGACTTTTTAACAACATAAATATACACAATGCATAGATATTTTTGATAAACGTTATACAGTTTTTATTTTAATATGTGTTTGTATTGGTAATATATTAACACAAATTGTATCTCTCAAGAATGTTTAAATGAAGAATACAACGTGATTAGAATAAACCTTTTAGACTATGTCATTTATTGAGTATGGCAATGAGGGTGAATTATAGAAATGAAATGTTTATCTGGAGGAGGACGCTGTTCTTCAGTCCACACATGAAGGGCCAATCAAATACAAATAAATAGAAAGTACATGTTATTGGTTTATGCTTTTTGGCTAGGTTTATGAAGTCTCTGTCAGTGAACACACAAACACACACACTCACTCACACACACACACACACACACACACACACACACACACACACACACACACACACACACACTCTAATGTTCTATAAACCTAAAAGCACATGTGTGTGGTTCTTTATGGTCTCAGCGCATTAACCCGTGTGCAGAGGGGGTGGAACATATGACAGAACTCTGTGTGTTTTTATATTTTTACAACCCTGAACCAAATCATTATTATTTGTATTTGCCAAGCATGTGTGTATGTGCCTGAATATCTGAGATGAATGGAAAAAGTTTGTGTTCACGTGTGTGTGTGTGTGTGTGTGTGTGTGTGTGTGTGTGTGTGTGTGTGTGTGTGTGTGTGTGTGTGTGTGTGTGTGTGTGTGTGTGTGTGTACACACACACACACACACACACACACACACACACACACACGTGAACACAANGACGGTATATTACGCTGTTTTTTTTCTGCTTCGAATAGTTCTCTCTTTTTTCACCATACCTGTGTTTGCATCCCTGTTAAATCTACAACCCAAAAATAAACATATGGAGATGGGTTGCTATTTTAAAAATGTGCAAATCGATTTAGGAACCTATGTGAACATATTTTAAGTGGGGGCGGACCTCAAATCCTATAGGGAGGTCTGGGGGCATGCTCCCCCGGTAAGATTTTTTTTTAAATGTTGGAATTAAATGTTAAAGTTAAAGCCTTTTATTGTCATTATACACAGAGTATAACGAGATTCAGAGTGCAACTCTGTCCCGGTGTGCAAAAAATACAAACAAATACATAACAGTAAAAAAAACGGCAAGACAACATACTATCATACGGGGGAATAAATAGTTAAAAATATTGATATAAAAATAGTATATAAAGTGCATTAAAAGTGTGTATGTGTGAGAATGATTACGATTATTGCATTATGTGTGGTGGTTGAGCAGCCTGACGGCCCAGGGGTAGAAACTGTTTTTGAGTCTGTCCGTGACTTGAATGTGCATCAATCTGGTGCATTTTGAGGGGGAAATAAAGAGACTACACCCATATGAAACAGAACTGTATACATTTAAATAATCATACAATCATAAGTACATGGCCACAACCAATAACACACCATATCCGATATGAAAAAAACATTGAAACTTGTTTATTTATTTGTTTTTGGTTCATTTATAGTTGTGAGTGTGTCTGTGCTCCTGAATCAGCCTCACCTGTCTCCCTCCTCTCCCCCCTGCTCCTCTTTGAGGCAACAGCAAAGACTAGTTTTAGCTCTCAACAAGTTTATCTTACCTTTTTTCACCTAACCTAGTTAATATTTATGTGCGTCGACTATAGT
>NW_011370180.1:141151-141840 GCF_000735185.1 Notothenia coriiceps
AAGATTAACATGTCTGAATGTTGGCCTGCAGGCAGCATTGTACGCATTGTGAAACAAACCTTTAGAATAAATACGCGAGAGAGTCTGGGCATCTTTCCTCAAACTTATTTGCCATTTAAAGCACAAATAACTCACTGCTTGTAGACAGTTCATGAAGGGCAGATTCTTGTCTGCATTGAAGCACATGGTCGTGACCACACGATTAGGACACTGCACCTTTCACTATACCCTACAGGGCGCAGGGTATCTGTGCAGCCGGCCCTTTTTCCTCAACCCACACAGGCCAAGTGGTTAGTGTTGGTCTTGAATGCATCAGCCGTGTGATGGCATGATGAGGCAGAACCGTTCTGGCGCTCTTCTCAGCAGGTCTCCTGTCAACATTAATGAGACTGGTCTCCTCTTCTTCAAAACTTTCCCTTCTCGTTGACAAAGACACACCTGCAAACTCCAGTTTGAATTAGCAGGCTGTAACACTTCTTTCTTGGGGATTGCCCAGCAATCCTTGCAAGTCCCTGCGGGAACAAAGAGCCACGCATTCACTAGAGGAAATCCATCATTGTGGAACACGATCTGTGATACCACTCTCCTTTACCTGATATTTGTTCGTAGAGGCAATCAGCGAGTCTATGAAATCGCCTCCTCCATTACTCTATTTGATGCATGCACGACACTTCGGGCAGGGAACCTAG
>NW_011370180.1:141870-146643 GCF_000735185.1 Notothenia coriiceps
CCTTTTCTTATCCCATCTTTGCACAGAGATCGTGGGTTGGCTGAGGCAAAGGTTGAGAGGAGATGGACAGCGCGATTGTCATGCCATTTCACTGCCCTGAGTTGGACTCCGTCATAGCTTGTAACAGGGATGCAAACACAGGTATGGTGAAAAAAGAGAGAACTATTCGAAGCAGAAAAAAAACAGCGTAATATACCGTCTGACAAAGGCCTGTGCTATTATGCTTCAATTAACTGGCTATTCTTTATAATATACTCAGATCAGTAGGAGACAGAGATGTTAAGTTATAAATCAAGGGGTTTTACTATTATTATTTACAGGTAGATATTATCGAGGGCGTAACTTTGGTTTAAGAAGTGGGGGACACACAAAACAGGGGGTCCTCCGCAATGAAACATATCTATTATCATTATATATAATGAGAGTGCAAACTTATCTAGTATCCTATCCATATGAACCTGTTTATTTGTGGGGGGACCTCACCTCCTCTAGGGGGGTCCGGGNTGTGTGTATGTGCCTGAATATCTGAGATGAATGGAAAAAGTTTGTGTTCACGTGTGTGTGTGTGTGTGTGTGTGTGTGTGTGTTTAAGCCCCCCCTCATGTTTGAGACAAACAAAATGTTTCATTTGCTGCTTGATGCTTTTTATAATTCTTTGGAAAACGATTGGAAAGTGATATAGTTGTTTGACTCAGTTGTTGAATGTGTCATCATACAAAGCTGGTAGAGAAGCATAGTCCTGCAGATCATCATGTCATGCACCATGACTTTCCTACAGAGACAAATGAAGGAGGATGATATACTGACTGTTAATAGTGTATCCTTAAGGATGTTGTTGCGGATCCAAAATAAGGCTGCTTTGTCAGTTTTAAAGCGCATTTTACTTTTATTTGGCCCTGCACACTTCTATGCACTTTTAAATTGCAGCTAGAATAAGAAGTGCCTCATCATTTAGTTTACCTTCAATGTTTTTTCATATATGATGGATCTTTATGGTATTGATTTTCCAAATAATCTATCAGTGCTTAAAAATGTCATTATACAGTATATCATTAACATATCTTCCTGATCTTACACATACTTTGTACTGCACTGATTCAGAGGCCTCTATCTGAAAGGAGCGGTCTCTCCAGCCCCTCACACAGACCTTTAGATCTGTTGTGATATGTTTTCACCTCGCAGTTCTGTAAAAAACTTACAGACATGGAACAGGAGGAGGAACACAAAACCGAGTCGACTTCTGTTTAGAAAAGGATTACATGCTGATGGTTTTGAAACAACACGCCTCCTTTGGTTCCACTCGGCTGACGTGCTTCTGAGCTGGCTCTGCTGCCAGAGGTGCTTCACACCGGTGTTGTGGACTGTCTGTGTGAAAGGGCTTTGTCTGCATGTCTTTCTTTCAATTTTCCGGACAAGGCTTTATCCAATGGCCTTCACGCTTGGTGGGTATATTGTTGAGAACCTAAGGAAATGCAGTGATGAGCATGAAGTTTGGGTTTCAAGAGACATGCAATAATGGTGGTTCCAACCATGCACAGCTGCCAGGCCCCAGACACTTTCATGCCGGTTTTTCTCACTGCAAACACTTAAAGTGACCACATATAGCTGTGTGCATCCAGTACATTAAATAATGTTACCTGCTGATGTGAATGCTATGTTTTTCCCTCTGCAGGTGTTACAAGAAGAAACCTCAATACCAGGCAGTGATCTGAACCTGATCTACCTGAGCTCAAGAGGTGCTGGATATAAACCTGTCCTCAAAGTCACCATGACACAGTCATCAATACCTTTCAACCTGATGAAGGCGAGTAATGTAATATCATATAATATCATATTTCCTCAAAGCCACTACAAATCGTGAAGCAAACAAATGAATCAATACAGAATGCTGAGGTTCAACGGCTCGAGTCAGCTAATCAGCACCACCCCGGCCCTTACCAGCATAACCCTGACCTGAGTCCCACGAGGTGACCTTTGTGTCTGCTGCTGTCTCCCCAGGTTCACCTGATGGTGGCTGTTGTGGGTCGCCTTTTCCAGAAATGGTTCCCTGCTCAACCAAATCTATCATACACCTTTATCTGGGACAAGACAGACGCCTATGGCCAGCGCGTCTATGGACTCTCGGAGGCCGTTGGTGAGTGAGCTGCTAAAAGCAAAGCTACACACAGACTGTCATCAGCATGTTCCTCTCAGATTGTGAAAAAAGCTGCTCCAAAGTTGAGGAGCATTTTACATTCTCATTCAGAGACTACATACATTCCCCAACAACTAACTACTGATCATTTTATTTTTTAAATGATTCCTGATTGGGAGCCAATAAAATGGTTGTAAAGTGTGAACTGCATTATGTTTGGGCCAAGAAAGACAAGAAAACTAGCTTTCCTTTTAAAAGACATAATGGTAAAGTAATAACAAATGTGGTTTCCCTAACGATTTTACAATTAGCTCTATGGTGTATTTGATATAAAAGAATGGAGGTTAATTTGTGTTTAGAGTAAAAGGTCAATGTATAATATGGCTACTCTCCCATTCATAAAAGCTCCTGCTTGTAGTTCTGTGAATATGTCTGAGCCTTAATGTTAACCAATAACCTGTAATTTAACAATACATTTTGGAAAGCATTGAAGTACAAGTGTTGAGAGAAAATGTACTGCATACAATGAAATTGCACCAACCAACACAACATAAGTCAGACAACATAATGTGCACAGCAACTGAGCAGATGACAGGGAGGAGGTTCAACAGTCTGTGCAGAAAGGCTCTGACAGGGAAATGGCTTGGACATAATGGGTATGTAAACTCTGACACCTTTATGAGGGACAAGTCCAGCAGAGGTACTTCACTGTGAGTTATGACTCATGGAAGCCCGCTTTAAGGGGACCAACAGAAAGACACGTTGCTGCATGTTTGGTAATACTCCTGAAATTGGTGCTTATAGTTGAAACTAAGATAGCATTCCACTGCAAAAACAGCCCTTCCAAAAACAATCAAAATATTCTTGAATCAAGTCAGATGTTCCTGTATCAAGCAAAACAATCTGCCAATGGGGTGAGCCACATCTGCTTGGCTAGAATTCTCAAAACTAGAATGAAAATCTAGCTACTGAAAGACCGTAATGGGCCTTGAAACTAGACACAAATGAAAAATGTAAGCACATTTTGCTTACTACAAGCAATGATTCCTGAATTATTTAAGAAATAATAACTTAAAATTAGTGTTTTGGTTGAGTTGACTAAGAATGTATTTCTTAAATTAACATTTATAATTAGCAAAGAAAGCTTACAATAAGGATCATTGGCTTTAATTGACACAATATATTAGTGACTGTCTTAAACTTAGAATGTAAATCTTAAATTAAGGTTAAAATTCTGCAAATAAAGCTTACAATAAGAATTCAATTATTTAATTGGCATAATATATTACATGACATGTTACTTGTATACCACACCACAGTTGTCTCAATGCCAATGTGAAAAGTGAATAGACAGATCTTGACAATGAATACATATATATTAAATGTAAAATTGGTGTCATTTCATCAGATTCTTAAATTGAGAAGTTGTTTGATGGTTTATTTCTTAAAATAAGAAAAAATAAATCTGTTCCATGCAAACAAATGCTGTAACTTGTTACTGGTTCATTCTAGCTCATAATAAGATAGCGTTTTTTAATAAGAAAAAGTCAGATATATTTTCTCAAAGTAAGAATACTTTTCTTAAGCAAAAGATTCTTAACAAGACCATTTTACTTTTTAGACGAAAAATAAGAATAAGAAAGTTTTTTTTAACCCATGTATGGTGTTAGGGTCTGTGGAACCAGTTTTCAGTGTGTGTGTGCGTGTGTAAATGTTATTTAACTCACTTTTAAGCTGTGAACAATGTCTCAGGTTTACATGAATGACTGCAGTGAATATACAAAGAATACACACTGAAAGGTATTCCAAAATCAACATGGTGGTCGATGTGTGTGTGTATCTGATGGATGAACATCATCTAGGGTCACCCATTCATTGTGTGTGTGTGTGTGTGTGTGTGTGTGTGTGTGTGTGTGTGTGTGTGTGTGTGTGTGTGTGTGTGTGTGTGTGTGTGTGTGTGTGTGTGTGTGAGTGTGTGAGTGAGACTTTTGTGTTTCTGCCCATGCCACAAGGTTGCGACATTGTTGATAAAGTCAAGCACCAACACATGTCTGCTCTCACATTCCTGCATTATGTTTTGCGGGAACCAATCTTAATTTTTTTCACACTCTATCCCAGCTGCAAGTTTGGGGCGAGACACAATAAATAAAGCTTCGCCAGTTTGGGTCCTTATCACAGCTGATCAAGATGGCCAAAAAATTCTCTGCTCAGAGGGCCTTGCAAATGATTCTGGAAGAGAGAACCAATTGATGATGATGGAAGAGGAAGAGGCTTCAGAATGTGAGGATCACATTTCTGAGAATTCTGAGTCTCACAGTGACTTTGAACAAGAGGATGAGATTGAGCATCAGCTAGTTACAAAGAAAAGACGAGCCACAGGACCAGCTGGTCAGCTGTAAGGAACCTTGGGGTTATATTTGATCAGGATTCATCCTTTAACGCCCACATAAAATGTATTTCAAGGACCGCCTACTTCCATCTACGTAACATTGCAAAAATCAGGCATATCTTGCCTCAAAACGATGCAGAGAAACTAGTCCATGCATTTGTTACTTAAAGGCTGGATTATTGTAACTCCTTATTATCAGGGTGTACCAAGAAGTCAGTCAAGTCGCTTCAGCTGATTCAAAATGCTGCAG
>NW_011370180.1:146703-148038 GCF_000735185.1 Notothenia coriiceps
TGATCAAGATGGCCAAACGATTCTCTGCTCAGAGGGCCTTGCAAACGATTCTGGAAGAGAGAGAACCATTTGATGATGATGTAGATGGAAGAGGAAGAGGCTTCAGAATGTGAGGATCACATTTCTGAGAATTCTGAGTCTGACAATGACTTTGAAGAAGAGGATGAGATTGAGCATCAGCTAGTTACAAAAAAAAGACGAGGCACAGGACCAGCCGGTCAGCGGGCAAAAAAACGAGCGGCAATTTAATTCATTAATGTGATCCAACAAATGTAAAAGGGCAAATATTAACCATCTCTGCTGTTTATATTGCTTGTAATTGAGATGAAGTAAACATCTGTTGAGCATTTTAACATAAAATAGTTTGATTGTGTTGAATTGAAGCCCAAAAAGGCACACATTAAAACTGAATAAGTTGTGGTAACTTAGAAAAAGTATGCAAACTCGTTGCCTCACAATAAGTAAGTTAAGTTAACTTACTTATTGTGAGTAAGAACAACTTGTGTATTCTAGGTGTGCTTCAATTGATTTTGAGAAGTACAGTTGATAAAAACCTTTTAAGTTATGTAAACTTATGTAAACTAAGTTGTGTAAACTTATGTAAACTAAATTGTGTAAACTTATGTAAACTAAATTGTGTAAACTTATGTAAACTAAGTTATGTAAACTTATATAAACTAAGTTGTGTAAACTTATGTACACTAAATTGTGTAAACTTATGTAAACTAAGTTATGTAAACTTAAAAGGCATGCTTTGTATTAACCTATTTTTTTGTATTTGTGTGAACTCAATGAACAAATTAAACTTAAATATACAAATCACCAGAACTTAACCCTTTTAAATTTGACTAACTCGTAATTTCTAAGGTTTACTATTAAATTAAACAAACTAATTCCTGCTAACTAAGATAATTGTACTACAACAAATCTCTAAACACATTGTGTAAACTCCCAACAATCTCCAAAAAGAATGCATTAAAAACACAAATTGATTCAGTTGCAATATAACATTTATTTTCAAGTGCCAACAAACAGTGCTTTTTAAGTACTAAAAACCCTTATCTTAATAAAAACAGCAGTGCACAACACACCAATTGTAAACATTTAAAATCTATAATGACCACTATGAAAAAGAGTACTTTAAAAAAACAAACATTGTACTTTGCTCTCAACAATTAACAGAGTTATAACAGTGTCCCCATAGTAACAAACTTTTGTCATAATATTTAACAGTGCAACTTTTTAAAGTGCCAAGTTCTATCTGATAGCTGATGACTATCTTGACTAAGGTTTAATCCAATAGAGCGTTTCGTAGCGTTAATAGCTTAGGTGAGA
>NW_011370180.1:148067-157676 GCF_000735185.1 Notothenia coriiceps
AATAAAAACATAAAAACATATAATTGTTTGTGTGGTTTTAGCTTAAGCAGACTGTGTTTGTCTATTGTTGTGACTTAGATGAAGATCAGAACACATTTTATGACCAATTTATGCAGAAATCGAGGTAGTTCCAAAGGGTTCACATACTTTTTCTTGCAACTGTATATCAGGCCAAATAACAGGCAAACTGCCTGTGGAAAGTTTTTGATATTTTCCATCACAATACCTCCCTCAAGCACAATGTCAGTGGAGATGGGCTCGAGTTGCATTGAGCTTGGACCCTCCTGAGGACTGTCTTCGCTGAGAACAGTCAGCACACCAAAGGTGACGGATGATAGGGCCTCATCTCTCGTTGTATCCTGCAAAGAAAAACACATTATTTAGAATATCATCGCTACCTATTAGAGTAGGTCTTCCTATGAAAACATTCATGTTGCATTTGCTTTGAAGTATTTGCTAAAAATGTAGCTCAAGTACACACTCAAACGGCGTTGTAACATTATATCCAAGAAGGTTCTGTAAATGTGGTATGAGGAAACTAATGCTATGGATGCATATACAGCTAGGAACGTACATTTATTTTACACCTCATTTCTAATCTAGACTCCTGGTCATGGAATTTAGTGTACAGTATTTAGAACACACCAAATTAAATCTTTTGGTTACAGTTTGTGTAAATAGGGGATATAACTTTTCAATAAATGCAAACCAAACCGTTTTTTTGTTTTCAAGTACTTACAAAGCATGTCTTGAAAAAATCCCTGGAGTCGTCGCCAAGAACAATTGGAATGCCTTTGAGGACAACAGAGCGCTGTTCAGTCACGTCCGGTGTCTAATGATAGAGATAAAGAAGATACAGATGAGATTAAATGACAAACTCACAAGATGAAACATTTTGGCCTTTTCCATCTTTTTGAGGGGTTGTTTTAATTATTTTAGAAGGCTTTTTAAGTAGTACCATATCGTCATCAATGTATGTGACAAAAAGTTGCTAAGTTATATTACTTACCGGCCAGTTGATGCTCTGCATCAACTCTGTCAGTTTCTGTCCAACCGATCCTTTTCTTGACTTGAACAGTTGGATGAAACCTGGGGTGTGCTGGTCCAGAGCCTCAAAGAAGTCTGCTTCGAGGTTCCGACTGGTAATCCGATTAAATTCGGCAAATACCTGAAAAAGTAGAGAAGGGGGTGGGGTAGGAGATGGAAAACCAGCACATTAGGAAGACATTAGTTTAAATCATAACAATTGTGCAAGCAGGCAATCACTATTGCTTAGATAGAAAGGCAGGGTACACTTATAGCCCACAACAATATAATATTAACATTAACATATATAACAATAATATTTGCCAAATGTTATGATAATGAATGTGGTAAGTAATTTTTCATGAAAAGATTTTGGTAAAATTCTTCCTATCAATCAAAAATAAATTTAAAATCATATTAAAGTCAATATCTTTAGATGTTGAACTTACACAACAAAACATTTAAAAACATCACCTTTTATAGACCATATCTTTAATCAATTACAGAATAATTGGATGAATAATCGATAATGAAAATAATTATTAGTTGCAGCCTTATTTTGATTGGCATTATATTAGTGGTTGGGAAGTTGGTAAAGTGAAATGCTGACATGGAGGAAAGTCAACCTTAAAGGCATTATTCAGTACAAACTAAAAGTAGCCTCCTGTCTCTCTGTGAAAAGGGCCGGCCATCGTTCAACCATGTTCTGTACAGCAGGCTCCTTTTTCACAATCTCTCGTCTGCGTAGTGGGAATGTTTGGTCCATCATTTGTGAGATGAGAGTGCCATTAGGTGTTTTTTTCTTCATTTCCTCCGTGAGAATCTTTCTGGCATTTTCGAGGCTTGTTTCATCATGTCCTTCAGGTAAATTAGGCAGATAATTTGCTTCACCTCTTTTTGGTCGTTTTATATTCTTGCTTGACGATTCACCCTGTGGGTTGACTTTACTTATTTTTCCTCCGTTGATTGCTACATCCTCACATCAAGCTTTTCGAAGTTTTGTGCGATAGTTGGCCATTTTAAATTTCAGGCTATTCTTCCAGCCATACCATCCAGGCTGAGAACCAGGCTCGGTAAGGCAGGGATGTTTGCTAATAAGGGATTTTGCAACACTGCTGAAGTCATCATCATCAGGATAAGCCTTGAAACTGTACACTGTTTCAGCAAGCTTTTGTAATATGTCATGCTTCATATCTCTTGATGGAGTCAGTCGTGTTCCATCTTTCATATAGGCAAGATCTCCCTGTCTAAGTCTNTGCGATAGTTGGCCATTTTAAATTTCAGGCTATTCTTCCAGCCATACCATCCAGGCTGAGAACCAGGCTCCGTAAGGCAGGGATGTTTGCTAATAAGGGATTTTGCAACACTGCTGAAGTCATCATCATCAGGATAAGCCTTGAAACTGTACACTGTTTCAGCAAGCTTTTGTAATATGTCATGCTTCATATCTCTTGATGGAGTCAGTCGTGTTCCATCTTTCATATAGGCAAGATCTCCCTGTCTAAGTCTGTAGTTCACATCAACTGAGAAATTTGGTGTGTTAAAGAACTCTGGCCATTGTTGATGTCTTAGCAATGGTGAGGTTCCTGCAGTCGACAGGATCTCAGTGTCTGCTGTGCTGCACTCACTCGTTTCTGATCTTGTTGAGGGTGATGAAATGGTAGTTAAATGGAGAGTCACGATAGGGATGATGTTCAGTGTAGCTCTTTCAGGCAAATCTGATATTTCCGTCAAATTGCAGAGGGCATTATTGAAGTCTTGATCTTCATACTGAAGTTTAAATTCATACTGCAGAGATAATTTATCCCTGAGTTGAGCAATCAATTCTTCGACGGAATCCGGTCTCTTATTTAAAGTTAACTTCATAATAGAATCTTCGGTGATGACAACTCTCAGCAATAACCGTTGGTCCATGTTGAGGTCTTATCCTGGGGAAAAGGAAGACATTTGTGAGATTGCCACAATGCTGAATTCACATCGCTCAGCATAATATGTACCGTTTAAGGGTAACAAGCTGTTTGCCTCCAACTCTGTAGAGTGACAGGGGGAAAACATCGTTCAGTTCACACAACTGTGTGACTGAAAAGGTGGACAAATGGCTTCTAGACAGCTCATATGCTCGCAGATGCTCATCATACCAGGAAGTCATAAGTCTGCAGACAAAAAATATGTCGGTATTGATTACCACAATTTTAGTTATTTGTCTGAAATCCGGGAGCCCTGAGCAACATCCAACTGAAATGACCATATCAGCACTGTACTTAATGCCATCTATGCAGACAGATGATGCTACAAGGACTGTGTTCTGCTGGGCATTCCTGTGATGAAGAAAGTTCTGCACATTTTCAGGAAATGAAGCCACCATGGCAGACTTTACTTTATTGATTTCAACAGATGGCTTGAAAAAGGAGGTGGAAGCTAAATGAAATGCTATCATTTTTTGGTGTCTGAGAGCTAAAGTGAGGGCTACATTCTTGAAATTGTGAGAATGCCTCACAACTTTTTTGAAAAACTTGTGTTTTCCTTCAAAACGCATTGTCCACACGTCACATAATGGACCAAACTTTTGAATCGATTGAGGGTAGTGCTCAATGTAGTGGTGCTTTGGGCGCATTCTTTGATTTGGGAAAACTTTCTGAAACAAATCTCGATGTTCTGAGATCTTGCATTCAAGAAAGTGCAACGACTCCTCTGTGAAGCTTGAGGACACTGACAATTCCAGCACATCTTTTAGGTTCATTAAAACCTCCCATGTTTCATCCTCCTCAGGAATGTGATGACCAACCAGTAGTGGCAGAAGTCGGAGTAGTGTCCAATTTTCATGACCATTTCCTCCAATTGTTCCCTTTGAGGAAAAGGTCTTCGTGATGAGCTGGGGTTGATTTGTTCTGTCTGAAAATGTATACGGAAACTTCTTAATGGCCCCATTCAGGAATTCAAGGGAGAAGTATTTCTTTGATATCAGTGCCTTCAAACACAAGGCCAATTCAGTTGGAACGATACCCTCCAGAAGATCATGCAAAAGGTCTGGTGGGAAACCATCGACAACATGAAAATGTTCCAAGCTTTCACTAAGTGGACAGCTTCCTTTGACACCATATTGTTGAGCCATTGTAGAATCATGCAACACATCTTGCACCTGTCTGTCATGATTTTCTTTTGTTCTTAGTTGGAATGAGCCTGTCCGAACTTCCTTGTGTTGTATTTCCTCCCGCGTTGCCATACAGAATCGACACATCTGGCTAACTCTGAAGCTTTCAAAGAAGCCTCCTAAAGAATGGGCAGCTAAATTGTCAGCAGCGACAAATAATACAGTGCCTTTTATGCTGGCTCCTAGCTGCTCGACATATACACCATGTTGCTCAAGAGACACAAGGTCCTGGATGAGAGGGTGGAGAATTTCAGCATAGCCATGGCCTTTGATGTTGTCAACCTTGCAAAGAATAGCAAGCTGAATGGAATGAAGAGAAGAGCGATATTTAGGGGGCAGATTGCCAAGTACCCAGTAGATAGCACATAACTTGTGTTTCTTTCTCGAGGTTCCCAAGGAGTTAGCTACCTCACTTTAAAGTGGGAACCATCCCTGTGCGATTTGTATCCCTGTGAAAAATTGTTCTCAAGTGACATGGCCTTGTCCAAAATGTCTCCATTGCTTAGCAAAGTCTGCAGCATTTCCAGTATGGGGACATACACCACTGACTGCTTGTCGTTTTTTAGGAGAAATTCAACAGGCTTTGCCACAGAGAATTCTCTTGTAATGTATGATGTTCGTCTTTTAGCAGTTGACAATGATCCCCCAGCAGAAGTGAATTTCAGGAAAACATTATTCTCAGTGACTACTCTGGCTATCTCGCTCACTAAAGAGTTATCAGCTTCTTCACAATGTTGATTTAGTATTTTTCGAATTGAGGAATGTAACAAGGGCTTCGACAGCAAATACATTTGGTTGACCTGCTCTATAACCTCTTGCATTGCACTTTCAGAGATGTGAAGAATTGATGACATCTTCAGAAAAAGAGCAGCAACATTATGTTCCAACTGACTCTCCAAATCTTCCACATCTTCACCGAACTCAACATCATCAGCTTCAGGGACACTATCCTCAGCTTCAGGGACACTATCCTCAGGTGGATCATTCAGATTAGGGGGAAGATCTTCAAGTATATTCTCTGAAAAAATGTCAGGTTTGAATGCCGACCTATCCTGCATCTGATGTTCTTTGCTTTTGTGTGAATTAAAGGTGGAATAAACATTGCTCTGAAAGTTACAGCCTTGATATGGACAAGTCACCTTTTGCTTCAACTTCAAATGTCTTCGCAAATGTGTGAAAAAATCTGCTTGACTGCAAGGCTCTATAAAGTCGCATAGCTGACAATGGAACGCTGTTTCACTCACTTTCTCGATATCCTTACGAGTGTGCCATGTTGATAAGTGAACCTTGAGTGCATTAAAAGATTTAAATGTGCAAAGGCATTCCTTATGGAGGCATGGGAGTGGTGATGTCCTAGTATGGCAGCCATGTTTGAGGCGGTAATGCTTAAGTAAAAAGCTCTTTTTACAGAGCAAAATGAGCAGAACTTACAGGTCCACTGCATCGGAGGTTTTCGATCTGCTTGGGAAATCTGAAAATCAAGAACGACAAACCAGCAAAAATAATCAAACATCACCTATACAACCATTTAGAAACTACAGTGTTGTATTTACCTGATTTAGAATGCAAAACGTGTATTATGAAATATGTGAAAGTGAGAAGAGGACTAAATTGCATCCATGCTATTGTTGTGATCAAATTCTAGTGATGTTAAAGGTACCATGTCATAATTCCATTGTTGAGGTATACTAAAATAGATTTATATTGTGCAATTTTCCCAAATCACATTGGTTTCTCATACAGCATCTCTGTATAGTATGTGTATTCATTGAATTTCACTCTCTGTCGTAAACGCCTTGTTGAAATTAGCTCACATCAATTACATTGATTTAGTTAGGTTTTTCGACCCTGTATTACAGCTTAATTATTTAAACTGAGTGTTAATAACAAGTTAAAAAAAAATAAGTAAGGCTTACTTATTCATTCTTATTTAACACAATGTTAGGTTTTACAGCGGGTCCACTACTAGACCCACGAACACTGGCTGAGTAATAGAAATATGAACACCACACAAGGGTTAAACAATCAGAATCAAAATAGCTTTATTCGTCCCACAGAGGGGATATTTACATTTGTTACAGCAGAGCCAGACAGCTTAATGTTTAACAATGCATAAAAAAAATATATATATTAAAGATAAAAAATGTTTTTTTTAAAACAGTCACACAATTTAGAAAATACACAGCCTGTAACAGTTCTGAAGATGAAGCAGCCATATTGCACAGTTATTCACGATATTGCACACATTGCACATGGTTGGTATTTAACAACAAAGGGTGTTATAGTTTGTGTTGTTGTGTGTGGGGGGTCTACTAGGGGTTGTGGTGGCTGTCATGTCTCAGACTACTGGTTTACATGAATAACTGCAGTGAATACAAATATAATAGGCACTTAAAATGTATTCCAAAATCAACAAGGTGTGTGTACTCTCTGATGGATGAACATAATCTAAGGTCACCCATTCATCTCCTATGGAGGTTATTTTACTAAACTAAACCACTGAAATTCAATGAGAGAGGTGATCAGTATTGCATATTTTCTAGGATATCATAAGGCCTTGAAGCAATCAAATATTTATGATTGATGAAAGTAGTAAATCGTTCATATTTGACACGAACAAGAAAATAAAAATGTTTATGGTAGAATAAAGTTGTGGTATGGGTTAGTGTGTAAGCAGTTTGCTGGCTTGAAATTTGCTGGAACATATTTATAAGATCAAACTAGATTCAACTTTTACTGCTGCCCCCAAATGGCCAAAGAAATAAATGGCTACTTCTTTAAAGGTGACTTAAATGAGTAAATGAATAATAACAAGGGTCCATGAGGGCCCATGGCTCATTCAATCCACATGGCCCCCAAGGAGCTTTCATTTTTCATTTATATTTTTCAGTTCAGTAACAGGTAAATACTAAATACATTTAGAATCCACAAAAAAAAATTTACTTACTGCATTTGGCACTTCTGAAACTTGAAGATGTTATTTTTTAAAGCTAGAACCCCAAAGTAAAACATTTTGCAATGAGGTAATAATAATATCTTAACCACAAAGAAATTGTGTCCCCTGGCGACATTTCAAAGTTTGAAACTGGAATTATGGAATTTTGTGGAATTTTTTTAGGATTTTGACCCCCTCTATTTCAGTTTATTGTCCCTCTGAAAACACTCGAAGCGTTCAGATGACCCTGTTGTCAGAGCTGATGCCTCGCCGCTTGATGTAATAAAGTGGAAAAGCAGACAGCGATCGGATGCTGTTGAGACTTTTCTGAAATAGTATTTGGCAGTTTCTTCAGTACCTTTGTGGTTTCGAATGTAGCCGCCATATGTGAGTTCAGCTGCTTCAGTAATACCCTCTCATGAGGCACTCACGTCCCATAGCTTAACCCTTAAATGGGCTTTTAATAGTTTGGAAAATTAATTGATGGCAATTTACTACAATATACTACTGTATTACACTGTTTATACACCATATTACACATTGAAAACCCTTTATTACGCATATATTAAACCCGTATTACACCCACATTATTCTGTAATTAAAAACGTTACACCTTGATTATAATGTAATAACACTGTCATTACTCCCATGTAACTTTATTACCTTTAACTCTCATATTACACTGATATTTTACCCATATTACACCATGTTATTATATTTGTTATTATATCATAACTTAGTACTTTTTTTAAACATATGTAACATTAAGCTGTCTGTGGCTCTTTCCTGCTGTAACGATGCAAATTTCCCCTCTGTGGGACTTATAAAGCTATTCTGATTCTGATGTTACATAATTATTACATCTATATTACATCCATAGTACACTTTTATTAGATCCATTTTACACATGGACACAGCCTATCAAAAAATCCCAAAGGATGCAGCAACCATTTAAGGTCTAAAACAAACACCAAAAATGATGTGCAGCTGCGATTAACCTGGGCGGTCAGATGAAAAAGTGTTGAATTAAAAATTGCATGCTGGGATGCCACCTGCGGCAAAACAGTTATAACATTCCCAGAAGGAGAGGTTAATGATGAGAGACACAGATCAGTCCGGCTGATGTGAGTTATGCTAAATGCCTGTGTGTCAGTGACAGCAGGGTTCTGTTGGGATCTGGTATTTGTTCTACTAAGATGTTATGGACAAAGGATGTTCCTGACCCTTAGTTTGTCTGCAGGGCAATTACTTTGTGGCAATTTGATTCATTAACATTTTTATTGGTAATAATGACAAAGCAGAGGCTCAAATTTCTCCGGCTTTACCAGATTGTGTCTAGTCAATTATTTTAATGTTCATATCATCCCACAGCTCATTTATGGCCCTCAATTTTGTCTAGTCAATATCTAGTCGTATTGTTAATATTTCTAGAGATATATTCATCTTTACCTGTAAAATATATCCTGAACAATCCACAAACTACATGCAGTTAACTTCTGTAAACCTGGGGCAGCATATCAATACAGTTTCTGGGGCTCATGAGGGCTGGATAAAGGCCCAAATCTCCCTGGAGAATTGTCCTGCTCTGTTATGATCTGCTTAACAATATTTATTTAATCAACATAAGGCATGCAAATCTCGAATGTAGAGAAATTGTGATTCAAACGCTCATTTCATTCAACACTAGGGAATCAAAAGATTATCCTTCTAATATGTTATAATAAATACATACATAAATAAGAAAATATGTACTGCATCCTAATGGAGATGCATTGTACATCCTGTTCCATTGTAATCTACCACTAATACCAAAAGGTGGCAGCATCGAGCTGTTCTAAAAGAAGGGTGTCACTGTTGCAGTGTAGCTCAGAACCACTGGTGTTCTGTGAAGCATTGTACTTCAACATCAGTCTTTGAAAAAAAAACGGTTTGATATTGTGGCACAACTTAATATTATAGATTAAAACCTCTGACGGTATTGTTCGCCAACAGAAGGTACTATTTAGCCACATTTCGCAGAGAGATGAACGTCAGGGGTCATACAAACATAGTGAACAATGCCTGACCTTCAACTGTTGCAGATTAGTATGTCACAATATGCATCTTAGAAGAAAAGGTTTACTTTAACTTTTGACTTTTTACCTCCTCACGGGGTCAGAGAAGGCTCACACTGACTGAGGGCCACAGTTTGAGTCTCAGATGTGACATGGAGGTGTCTGGAAGCACTTTAGGCTTCAAGCTGTTCTCTCTGCTCGTGTGTTTCCTGCTAATTCTCCTTGCTAAGTATTGTAAACTCCAATACATCTTGCTAACTAGTACAGTACGAGTGATCTGGAATGACCAGCCCCTGAGGGAATGTCTCAGCCTGGGAGCTTTACAAACCCTCAGCCGAGGCGCTCAATGATAACAGCGTTACTCAATATGACAGCATTTTTTGTGACACGTTTTTCTTTTTTAAAAACATTATACTTTCCTAAACGGTTTGTTGGAGCTCCCC
>NW_011370180.1:157697-161315 GCF_000735185.1 Notothenia coriiceps
CCCCCCCCCCCCATCCTCCCTGTGAGCCCAGTGGCCGTCTGTGAGACACCCAGCCCGAAACCAGCCCGAACACACACACACACACCCGCAGCCTGGCTGGGAGTTTGTGTGTGTGCTCAAACACCGACTCACAGCCTCGCCGCCTCCCGCCGTCTCAGGGAGGAGAAATCGGCGGAGCTGCAGGTGAGGAAAGATTGAGTGTGTGTGTGTGAATCTTACTTAACGTAACGGCTCCACGGATTGGTCCATTTGGGCCAATGGGTCCATTTGGGTATGGGCACGTCACTGTACCCAGGAAGGAAAAGAGAAATGTCCAGCGAGGCGTTCAGGGGCAGCACAGACAGGTCTTCTCTGTGTTAGAGTGTTACTCTCTGTACTTTGAGGGGTTGTGAGTGAAGTGCTCGTCAAAACTAAAAGTGTTATTAATGATCAATAAAACCCCTAACATCTGGCTCCCTCACAGACACCTGGGGTTAAATGTATCGTCTTCATTTGAGATGTAAAGAGCTCCTTACACAAGACTCTCCACCCAGAACCAGTTAATCATCACATTTCCTGCATTCCTCAAACGCACCGACTTCACTGACAAGCCAAAGTCACAAAAACTTTATCAAACTGTTTTTCTTATCAAATCACATTTAATATATATATTCTATAGAGTTCTTTACACACTTTTAATCCAGATAGTGTATCTTATATTCTACTGTAAGATTAACCTATAACAGGTATTCATATAGGAGTTCCTTTTCGAGTAAAATTGCAATTGTGTTTAAGTATTTCTTTCCGTTTTTTAATACAGACATTTGAACCTGTCACCTTGAGCTTCATAAAGAGGACATTTCACTAATGAATCCACTTTTTAAACTTCTACTCAAGAATATAATCAGATTTTTTAAAACTTGTTTTTGCAGATATTTACCTTAAAACTTAAGTTAGTCTTTCCGCTAAAATGACAGATTAAAAAGGTTTGATTTCTACCTCTTTAAGCGGCTTTTATAACTCTGACATCTATTATATTCCTGTTTTCAGACGGACATGTGAACGAGTCACCTTGAGAACCATAGAGGATTTTATATATAATATAATCTAATTTACTTTATTCAAACGTGATTTTGCAGATATTTATCTCAAAGCTAGTTTCCAGCATTAATGAAAGAATGAAGTCAATTCTCACTCAACTCCTAAAGAATGAACATCAGCAGCTTAATAACTTTTATTTCTGATATGGAAGTGTCTCTTTCTGTTTTTTACACAGACATTTGAACGAGTCACCTTGAGGACATTTTCTCCATTTATTTATTAGACTTTTAAACTCGAGAATATGAGTTTTTCTAACCCTTCGTCATTTTCTGCACACAATGAATTCCTCCCACTTTGTTGTTCCATGAATCAAAGAGTCATGTAACCCTCCATCAGCAGCGGTGTGTGTACTCACAGTGGGGAGCCATGGCGGAGGATCAGCGGGACAAAGTCTGAGCAGAAGCCGGGGGAAAGTGTTCGAGAGGCGGACACTGAGGAGAGAAGTTCCCGGGAGAGTGGAGCTCCAAAGCCGGATGAAAGTCAGAGACACACCGCCTCCCTCTGCAGCTCGGAGCGAGTGATCCACACACACTCTGCTGCACACACACGCACACGCACACGCACACACACACACACACACACACACACACACACACACACACACACACACACACACACGCACGCAAGCACACACACACGCACGCACGCATGCACACACACACACTCACACACACTGAGGCTGTGCTGCGTTCAGGTGCGGTGGGAAATCGGCATAAGAGAGAGTAGGTGGGGGGAACTGGTTTTCAGTTAGTTNGTGTGCCTTGGCAGTCTCAGTAAAGGTCCCATGTCATGGCCATTTCCACTGATCATAATTCCATTGTTGAGGTCTACTAGAATAGATTTATATTGTGCAATTTTCCAAAATCACTTTGGTTTCTCATACAGCATCTCTGTAAACTACGTGTATTCACTCTCTGCCTTTAACGGCTCGTTGTAGCTCCAGTAGCTCCAGCCCCCACCCTCCCTGTGAGCACAGTGTGCTCTGATTGGTCGGGACGTTGTGAATCGCGCTGAGCTCCGTGGAGATGTGGTTTCCTTGTTTAGCGACAGCGAAACACAGCCAAACTCACCCTGAGCACACACAAAGTCACAGCTGAAGTAAAAACAATAAGTGTGGCTTGATATCGAGTAAGAAAAAGGTTGATAAACGCTGTGAGAATGGGTCTGCAGAGAGAATTTTGCCGCGATCCCAACTGTCTGTTATCAGCCTGCAGCCAGGGAGGAGAGATCAGCAGAGCTGCCTGCACTGAGTGTGTGTGTGAGGAAGTCCGTGGATTGGTCAATTTGGACCAATCAGCGGGGGCTTAACGTAACGGCTCCGCGGACGTAACGTAACGGCTCCACGGATTGGTCCATTTCGTCCCGGGTACGGTTGACATCATGCGTACCCGGGAGAATGAAATGGACAGTGACCTATCTCCAACGAGGCGTTTTGGGGAGGTCTTTTCTGTGTTAGAGTTTTACTCGCTACAGGGTGTACTTTGAGGGTTTGTGACTCTGCAGACCGTTTACATGCAGAAAAACCTTCATAACACACAAGGGGACGGGTAATAACAAGAAAAGCATGACATGGGACCTTTAATACGATGTGTTTGTCCACGTTGTAATAAGTTGATCAACACATGTTTCCATAAAAAGATATTCACCACATTTGATTTCATTCAGCTCTCTCCATAGAAATTCTACAACCAGAACATTAGACGTTTTACCACCCGAACCACGTCTCATCATGTCTAGATTTCCACATTTTAGTCCACCAATACTTTAACTGTTTCTTAAGTCTCTGCAAGTTTTAAAGTAAGTTTTTACAAAGCCTAACAACGAGCACAAAATATACATACATTTTATATTGAATGGACAGTTCCAGCTTCTAAGGACTTGGGTCAGGGTTCATGTAGTCAGTAGTGAAAACGGCCGCCAGGCGCTCAAGTTAACCAAAAAGTTTGGCTGCACAAAAATGAAGGTGAAGGAGTTCCATTTCCTTTCTGGTTCTTTCATATCAGTTACATGTGTAAAGACCACTAATTCAGTATAATATGAGTTACTGCGTCGTACATTTCTTTATTGTCTTGTTTTGCATGTGTGATAATACACATTTTTCCAACCTTGCTCTGCTGTGTACTCTAAAAACACATAAAGTGGAAGAAAATTTCAGATGTTTGATACGACAGCCTCCCCGGACTTGAACATCCTGCAGGACTCCAGCAGGTCCCAGTGAAGTATGAAGGGTGACATACGGCATATAAAAGTTCAATATTTTGTATCCAATGTGAGTGACTGTTGGATTCCCGTCTTTAGCACTCAAAATGAGCGAACGTATAGTATAATGTGTGTTTTTCAGGAATGTAATATTATCTAGACCAAGTGAATGCTAGTGCTGGCGGTCGCTATGTTTTCATAACCAGAGGAGAGGAGTTATAACTCTGCCTCTCTGTTTCTGTCTCTGTTTCTGTCTCTGTTTCTGTCTCTCTGTCTCTCTCTCTCTCTCTCTCTCTCTCTCTCTCTCTCTCTCTCTCTCTCTCTCACACCCCCCCCCCC
>NW_011370180.1:161360-176014 GCF_000735185.1 Notothenia coriiceps
ACACCATCCCCTGAAAGTTCTAACGAAACAATTTTTAATAGGTACGATGAGTCAAGGAAAGACTCCTTGACTTGACAAATGATGTCATTTATCTTGTCGAAACGGGTACTTCTAGATGTCCAAACTAAAGGCACAGGTAACTCAAACACACACAGTAAATACTCACACTCACACCACTGCTATACTCTCATAATTTTACATGGACAGGTTGATACGAGACAATATAAAAACGACATACTCATCAAAACCGGATATTTATTATCTTAGTTATATAGTCTCATTTTGTTACGAAAAGAATATAAACGTATAGTCTTAGTTCGTCACCCTGAACGCTCGAGGTCACACACACACGTGTTCTTCACATTTAGTAACTTGCAAATTCACCTACCCTTTTCTATTGACCACTACGTTTTGACCATAGTGACACAGTGATACACATGCAAATGTTATAAACAAATGACATGGTCGTGATTGTCCTTTGATGTTGATGCGTCTGTTCGATTGCTTACGTCTCTCCCTACTTAATAAATAGTTCCGCGTGTTGACCAATTCTTTAGTAATAAAGAGTATATAGTTTTTTTTCTTTCCTCCCTGAGTATATGTTTTACTCAGGACTTAAAAGCGTTACTAGTCTAGTAACAGATACTTACACAGGACTTGACCACACAGAACGTCTCTCCAGTCGTGTACACATGCAAAACTCGACGACAACATCATTGTCGTGTAGGCGTCGGTCGGGTTGTCGACATCCGGTCGACTCCCGTGTGTGGTGTGTGTGTGTGTGTGTGTGTGTGGGTGTGTGTGTGTGTGTGTGTGTGTGTGGTGTGTGTGTGTGTGTGTGTGTGTGTGTGGTGTGTGTGTGTGTGTGTGTGTGTGTGTGTTGTGTGTGTGTGTGTGTGTTAACACTCTGTACGGTGCATTTGAGTCACGAGTAACAAAGAGACATCACCATACACCATACCTCTGTACGGGAACAAATACCATACAAAATCCTTGCGGTGAGTCACATGCGAGACTCAGAGACGTCGATCTCATTCACACTTACAAGTTATAGAAAATGCCATTGTGTGTTCGTTACCGAAGTTACACATAATCCTACATAATAAATGGTTCTATATTCGGTGAGTCCTATGTATACCGAACGTAGAATAAAGGCGATGAGCGCACTTTTGTTTTGTCTTTGAACGTCAATGTAGAGGTCTCCCACTACTAATCCTTCTCAGTTCGTACAGTAACCGAACTCATACTAAGGCTGCAGTGTCTACTGCCCCCTTCCGGCTCAACACTTTCATGTGTAGCCATTGAGGGTCGAGCGACGAGGCATTCACGGACTCCTAAAAGGAGTCATAAACTTATAGTAGAATTCAAGTGGAGTCAAGCACGAGAACCACAAATACGATTTGACAATTCGGGAACGTACATGTCGTCGGTGTCCTAAATGGTGGACAAACTCAGTTCTAGTCACCCCCGTTTTACTTTTCTCTTAAGAAAGACTTTGGTCAAATTCACAGCAGCTTGGACGTTAAAAGTCGTGCAAAGAATTTTGACTTTAATATTGCGATCTCGTGTACTAGACGAAAGTACGACGTTAATGGGTGTAAAACCTCTACGTATACTAACGTTTTTTTATATGAATTACAACACGTAGTATAAGGGAAACAGCGAAAGGGGAAAGGAAGAACCTAGTCTTCAAACCGGGACAAGGATATTTGGTAATGATCAAGTGTAGCAATTTACGGTCAATTGCACAGATGTATTTGGACTACGTACCGACTGGAAGACGATGTCTACTACCCAGTGTGTGTTGTGTGTAGTGTTGTGTGTGTGGTGTAAAGTGTGATGTGTGTGTGTGTGTGTTGTGTGTGTGTGTGTGTGTGTGTGTGTGTGTTGCGGTGTGATGTGAAAGAGAGTTGTCTACACTTTGTCGTCACGATTACCTTTCAGTTACCTCTTTGACAATCGTTTTGTTATTACGTAACAAGAGTAGATTCTACGTACCCACACGTAAATGTATGTGTGTGTGTGTGTGTGTGTGTGTGTGTTGTGTGTTGTGTGTGTTGTGTGTGTGTGTAGTGTGTTGGTGTGTGTGTGTGTATGTGGTGCCGGTTGTGTGATGTATTTGATTTATAGTGTGTGTCTTGTACTGACCATCCGTAATCGAAGACGAGACACTAGAACGAGTCGACCGAACTAAGAGATCACTGGTACAAAGAGAGACAACTTGTTTATCCAAATTTACAATTAACTTTTTGAGGAAATCGCGGAAATTTTGCAATATTATTCACTGATAGGTATAATTCTTAGATGCTGTATAATTACTGCAAAATGTAGACGAACTCATAACAACGTACCTTCTATGACCCAAAGTACTTATCGTTTATATACTTCCTTATGCAGAGTAGGTGAATTTGTTAGTAGTACCAAGTCTTGCATCGTCTAGCCTATGTAATCTCAACAGAGAATAGATTCTGGAACAGAACAACACACAACACTTTACGGTCTCTACTCACCTGGTCTCCGTAGGTTCTTACCACCGGACTGTTCGACGTCTCTGTTCTCTCTCCTTTCCTAGGTCCGTCGGGTTGTGGATTTAGCTGTTGTACCACCTCCTCCTCTTACCTGTAGAGGTGGTGTCGTGGTAGTTTGCGTTCCATGTGTTGTTCCACGCTTGTCTGGTTGTTTGAGTATGAGTGTGTTGACGGAGTTTTCCTTACTAAGGGTCGGACATTATAACAAACAAGTAACGGTAATAATGGACAAAACGAGTTTCCGGGACTATTGTTCTCGAAATTAACAAAAAAGGTATAATTTTATTTCATTTCGTACTTACGTCTTGCAAACATTTACATCAATCATAATTTCCCCGCACTGTTTCCGGTGCGTACCCCAATGTAAAGATGACCTACAAGTTCATTTGGTTTTGACAGGATTTTTTCCCAAACGGCCCTCATTAAAACGAATTCATGTTACAAGTATAGTCGTTTACACATACAGGGTATAAACAATCCTAAGTAGGTTTTACCACAGATAATCTGGAGTTGTAATTTTCAGTACTGTAAAACCGAGGTCATTGACAGGTTGTTTACAACCAAAGCCCGTCTTGACAATCTAACGCTTTGCATGATTACTTTTATGCTTGCCCTTTACAAAGACATCGTCGTTACATAACAAAACTTAATATAGTTTACATCACCTATTTTAACGAAACCAAATAAGCTACTACGAATCTAACTAAAACGTTATAAACAAGGGAATTCTAGAAATTGTTGTACTTATTCCTTACGTGTAAACTCGACATAAAATGAGTCTTCGGAGACTCATAAGGTAATCGTCAACCAAATACTTTGTATTGTCAGAATATAGGTTTAAACTCTCCAAATCCTAGAAAAGGTCTACAAAAACAAATTGTTGACTGTCTGTGACTTAAGAGACGAGTCTTAGTGACTAAATATTTATGTGTCAATGGAAGGTTTTACACTGTACGGTTACATAACCTGTTACTTATCGCTTTAAACGCCATGAATTAGCTTGACTGTCTGAATGATAAGCTTAATCGCTTATGACGCAGACTTGATGTCTTCGCATCGGAATGTGTTAGCCCATTCTGGACTTATATGTAATATCAATTGCATAGACAAGGTAATGTGACAATTTGAATTCTCACACGCACTGTGTTAAGTAAGGTTGTGGAGCGTATAGTAAACAACTGCAAGACTTAGAAACCGGTTAGAGTTACATGATTCACTTGAAATTGACAGCATGCATGCACTTCATAGCTGACGAACCCATATAATACCACCCTTAGGTGTCCTAGTTCAATCTCAAGATGCACGTTAATTAGTAAACGACTGCAATCAAGACATTCGTTTTAAATGAACTGTTGCCGTGTGTCGCGAATCTTCTATATCTCGAGGCTTACTCTCGTGTCAGGTGGACGGTCAATATGCTGAGGACATATGTTGTATGTGTTCATCTTTCTAGTAGCCTTATGCGGGTACACCGCGCAGCACATCTGGCGTGATTCGCTACAACGCACGGCGCTGATTCGAGGTAGTAAGATATAATGTTAGCAAAAGACAGTGCGCGCGGACAAGACAGATATGGTCGGCCAATTCAGAGCGCATTCGATAACCTACTTTTCGGTTATGTGTGTATAGTCTTGCTGAGCACATAGTAGACGTGACTACTGGACGTACGGTTACCGCGAACGCGTTAGAGCTACGAAGCGCGTCTTGTAACACATATTGTGCACTCATGCTATGGTATGACGATGGTGATCGAAGGGCCGTTCGCTCTCATATTACTGAGTCTGTGTTCAGTCATGTCGACCTTAGGTAAGGAAAACTACTTCACCGAGTGTGTGAGTGTCTCTCTTCTCATGACTAATATCCTTTGCGTCACCGACTAGCGTCTGGAGGCTCAAACAACCAGAAACAAAGCGGGAGTGACATTCATGGTAGTAAGTGTGTTTTATGAAATGACAATGCGTATACGTTTACACGAGACACAACAATGGAACGCAAATCACCACGCACCACCCTCTACAGGGTAGGAGGAGGAGGTGGTGCTGTAGACATTCATCTGCGTAACAACACGAAACTCTTAATCAGACGCACGTAAAGATCCCCCGACGTAGTGGAAAGAGACGAGAGGGAACCAGAAAGACGTGAACAGCCATGCATGGACGCGTCTATGGAGTACACTGCCACCATTACTACAGGTAGACCAGCGTGCAGTAATACGTGATTATGTTAGATTCTAGACTATGTGAAATTGTCGGCGTAGACAAGGTGAGAATACTTGTGTGCGAGAATCTATCTATGTGTAGATAGATTACATAGAGGCGCGTGTTACGAACGAGGATTAGCAGACTTGGTACCTATAACTAAATTCACCTACTCTGCACTAGGAAATATAAACATAAAGTACTTTGGTGTGGTGTTGTATTATGAAGTTCGGGTGCGTGTTAGCGTGTATGGTTGTAAGTTAGACTAGATGCTTTATCATTGTATTAGTACATTTAACGGTAGTTGTGCACTATAAATGAAATTATAACCCATTGCCAAAGTTGAAGAGATAGAGTTTGTGTGCGCAAACAATCTCTCTGCGATGTTTCCATACAAGAGACGTATAATATGGTAATGACTCGATAGAGATGGGCGGAGTGTGGAACAGCCAGACATAAGTTGTCTCTCTGTCGGCTGTGGTTTTCATAGTACAGATAAGATATCATCTCTCGTAGTTTCAAAAGGAACAGAGAGCGTGGTTTCCTCTATGTGTGTGTGTGTTGTAGTATTAACGGAATGGTCGAGAACTTATGTGTTTTTGCTCATCGTCAATCACTTAGATAACTAAACTCGATAACTTAACCTAAGTGCACAAACACCGCACGCGGATCTGTCACATACACACACACACACACCAACACACACACACACACACACACACACACACACAACACACACACACACACACACACGAAATTACATTTACGGGGTGGTAGCTAATCTCTGCTGTGGGGTTACGTAGATGAACGAAACGATTGGTGTCCAGGAGCGGACAAAATGGTGGTTTATAAACACTGGCCTGATGAACAGAAGACTACAATGATGATCTTTGACAAACGTGTAGGTGTGAATTGTCAAGAGCTCTCCCTGATCTCCGACACGACACACACATCACCATCCGTACCATATTCACACATCACATACCCCAGATATCACATCATATCATAGCGTTCTTCACCACTCCAGAAAACAAACAGCTTTACGTCACCGGATACAACGCACGGCTCTTCACTATTCTAATCACTCACTCACACAGAACATCTGAATAGTAAGAAAGCCATCTCAGTCTCGTCCAGAGTTCAGAGTACGTATGCTTACATCCATTACATTAAATGACATCTATGTGTATATTGATGCAAAAACAAAACCGCTGTAAACATTAGCCTCTAACTAGTAATAGTCAGGTATGATATTAACATCTATTAATCACGTGAGTACTCGGATGTATCACCACCTGTGTATTCTAGTATATTGAAGTCTCTATGTTGTCTTGTCGCGCGCGTCATTTGTTCTCGCTGACTGTTGTCCCTTAGTTTGCTAACTAAAACTGCGGATTGGTTGATATACATTATAAAAAAAAACTGTTATGTGATTAACATGTAATGGTTTTAGATCAAAAACTAATTTATACCACAGTAACTTATCAGCTACATACAGATGTAACAAACAGAATATGTTCAGTGCACATATCATAAGTGTTATCAGAATCATGATATTTCTTAGATGCAGGAGAGACAACTTTCAGTCAGTCACCTAACAATTGCTGTGATATCACTTACACATACATCTCTCTATAATGGTAGTGATAATGTAGTTAAAACGGGGGTGAACTAGAACTGAGTTTGTCGTACGTTGTGTTGATGTGGATCGACGACGTGACTGTTGGTGTAGTCCTCGCTGTGATGGTGACTGTGATGTCGTGATAGTGTGTGTGGTGTGTTGTGCTGTCTGTCTGTGTGTCTGTCAGCTGTGTTGGTATTGTGATACGTTATGTGTGGAAATAGTATATCTATATAAGCCTCAGTAATACGCGAGTCCACACGCTACGCATGAGCCTCAACATGCCCACTGGACACCTAGAAATATAGTGTGGTGTCGAACTATGGTGTTGTGCGTCGATCCGTGCTGCATGTAGACGTTCAACCATAACCGTGACGTGTATTTGGGAGCGGAACTGTGTGTTGAGTAGTGGGGAGACAGCAATGATAACGAGGAACAATAACTCAATACGACGTGGATCTATATCATTATAGGCACTTCCCCGAAGAATCTTCATTCGTGAGGAATTCTATTTTGTTTGCTTTGTGATCCACACACCTATCAAAGCTCTAACTTAGGGGAAAGTATGACGGTTGTGAATAGTACTTCGCGCTGTGCATTGTGTGTTGAGAAGATTTTGATATATATCTCGCTAGAGGATGTCAATGTGAAGAGTCATAGATCGTAGGTGTTATCTCTATCGTGAAGTCGTAACAGCGTCGCGTCGTCTTAAATTCGCATCTAACACCTCTACACAACATACGACCATCATCACATACAACAACAACAGCAGAACACGCTAATCACACATACACACCAAAAACCATCAACCACACCCACCACCACAACAGGAATCATCAACAATCACTATCACAACGATACCTCTGTCTATACAATAGCAACAAACACAAATTTATATCCCACTATTCTACTACACACAACCACCAAACAAACCAACACTCCACAACTCTCGTACGCGTAATCACACTCGGTCTATCCACACAAATCCTGTTGTAACACTTCGTATCCCTCTGAGCAGCCATTGGTGCAGCGGTGCTACCGATTTTCTTAAACCGAGAGAAGAGCTAACGAAACAGATTAGTGCAATTAAACGTCAGTCTTGAGTATCGACATCGGTAGTAAGCGTTCAACAGGAAAGAGTAAAAACCGAATTACTCTCTATTAACCACACGGAGGGCGAGTGTGTCTACGCGCGCGCGGTTGTTGCACGGTGGGAGGACAGCACAGGATAAATACTTGGTAGGCATGTCGTCCCCGTACCACTCATCCGGATTCGCCTCCATCGCCATACCCTGTCACTGTGTTACAGAGATCCCTGCAGGAGCCATTGTCAGAGTTGTATAGTTTAGATAGACAGAGATCTTGTGATTGGTATGTATGTGTTCTATAGCGCGCCGTCAGACACCGTGGCTGTAGATACGTAAGAGAACCGACGAGTTAGGTGAGGGAGACTATCTTGTTTGACAGAGTTGGACTACGGTAGGGAAGGAACAGCGTGTGTGTATAAGAATCCTTCTACGAGCGAGTCAGCGGGCACGGTGACAGCGACTCTTGTATATTGTGTGCGTGTGTTGTGTGTTTGTGTTGTCGTATGGATCGAAACAAAATTGGACTTTATAACTAACCTTCAGATAAATATCCGTTTTGATGATATTGGTTTTATATTGTTCTGGTTTCAACCTGTCTGTCAAGGTTGTGTGTGTGTGGTGTGCGTGTGTAATTTTTGTGGTGTTTGAGTTTCCTACGTGCCTTCGTACGACACCAGAAGAGCGCGTGTGTTGCGGATGTCAAGAGTGTGAGTGTGAAGTGATCGCGTCTGTTTGGGTGGGTGTGTGTGTGTAGTCGAGGAGTCTTTCCTTGACTCGTCGACCTCTTAAGATACGGTTGCGATGAACTTTCCCCAGAGGGGAAGGTGAGACGGAGAGAGTGGGAGAGAAAAGGTGTGTGGTATGTGTGTGTGTGTGTTGTGTGTGTGTGTGTGGTGGTTGGTGGGGTTGTGTGTGTTGGTGTTGTGTGTGTGTGTGTGGTGTGTGTGTGTGTGGTGTGTGGTGTGTGTGTGTGTGTGTGTGTGTGTGGTGTGTGTGGTGTGATTTTGAGAGATTTCGCACGTTTGGACTGTGAGTGTGTGTTATGTAGCGACAGTGAATCGATGTGATTGGTGTGTGTGAATTGGGGTCGTTGAGAGTTGGATAAGTACAGATGATGATATTGTTAGGTATAAACTAAAATTTCAACCCGCAGCTACAAATAAGCATAATAAATCGAACGTAAGTAAAAATCGTAGTAAAAACTATAAAAAGAACATTATTTCAAAAGTTCGACTTCAAGTTCGTATTGATTCAAACCTGCTTGTTTTCACACTATATTTTTGTGTGTATTGTAGAGTGAAATTTATGAATCTGAGAACTCATGTGTGTGTGTCCGACGAAGGCTAATGTTACTCGGACTCCGCGGGTCATGTGTTCTCTCCAGTGTAGTGAACAGTTGTTACTATGCATGGGGATGTAAGTTAGAGAGGTGTGTTGATGAGAGAGAGAAATATGTGGGCTGTGTGTGTATTATAATATTGTCTCATGGAAAGTGCCGTCCCGTAGTAGTATTATACTATTTCACGAGTTACTCAGAGAATTCTATTCGTAGTGGGTGGACGCACTGGTCTGAGAGTGTATCGTCTTAGGAGATGGGACTCGTGGTCATTGTTAGCCCATCCTACTCCAATATAAACTGTCGCGGAAGAACCACGCCGCTATACGCGCTCGCGCGCAGATATGTCCAGATTACAGGGGTCGGACACCATCTCCAGGAGCGCGACCTACTGGCGTCGTCCGGGTGCCACCATGGCTCAGATGTCAGACTGCGTACATATACACCCTACCAAGAGCGACCACGTGAGTCGGACGAGAGCATGAAGCTGTGGTCTGTCGAGTAGATCGGTACTTTCAGCTCCGTCGCGTGCTCCTCTTGTCTATCAAACATTTTCCACTCTTTTATCAATGCTTCAGTCACGCTCCTGTATGAACGCATTTGTTCGACACTCTTGTGTTGTTCTCAAAGTAGCTATAGACACTCGGTGCGTCGAATTCAACAACCACCTCGCTTCGTACGTCATGCTCAACACCAGACCACAGAAGTTAAATTTCAATATTTGACATTGTGACTCAAGCACGAAACTCGGTTCCGGATCTCGTCATATATACTACTCTCTCATATATCCTCTCAATCTTATAACTTCTGACACTACCCTGCAAGATAGGTACCAGAAAACAACACCAGATATATATCTCCAGGATCAACTCCCAAGAGGAAGATGTTACTATTCACATTACGACACAGCGTTTGTAAACTCTCGCGTACTCCTCGGTTCCAAACTGGTCTGTCCCTTCCTCAAGCCGCGCCTCCGGTTTCGTAAATAAAACGAAATTCTCTTCTTCATGACCATGAACTAGAGGTTATTCTCAAAACTCAACAAAAAAATCTATATCTAGGTCGGAAGGATTTCGCATTTATAAAAGAACAAAGGAATGATGTAACTTGATTAATAGAGACTCAAACACCAGTTTTGTCCTGACAAAGTTCCCTATTTTGTTCTTTTATTAGTCTCTATCGTAAGTACAACGACAACTCGATTTGTTACGTCGGAACCTACTTCTACACAATCACTCTCTCTTCCGTGATTCAGCAGTCGGGGACTCACTCGCGCTCTCTCTCTCTCTCCAACGATCTACGGTCCCTACAATATCACAAAGTCGCTCGCTCTATGCGTAGACGCTTATAGGCTCTCTCTGTGTAAAACTCTTTACCCGTTATGTCATCCGGGAATAATGTGTCTTACGGATTATCGTCATGTGTTTGCGCTCTTTGCAGTGCCGCTGTGGCTCGGTCTACCCCCGACACTCGAAGCCGACACTTCGGAAGCGACACCGTTTCCTCTCGCGTAGAAGTAACAGCCGCGAGTCGTCAGCAGAGACCAATAGACCCCTGTTCTCGACTTCTCGTTTGACTAGGTCAGAAGACAGGAGAGTAGGAGGGGGTGAGATGAGGAAACGACATGTCTCGCTCAGTGCGCCCGCGAGCGCCACAGATGGAGTCGAAGAGACAAGAGAGGAAGAAAGGAAGAAGAAGAGGGAGAAAAGACGGACGGAGACAGACAACCGATAGGGGACGAGGTTGATGAGACGACAATTCACACCGTTGTCGTGTCGTACGTACAAACTCGCGATTTATATCGTCCTTCCAATTACTGTTGCGCATAAGTCCATCTTGCGTCGGCTCGAAAAACGTTAGATTCGTGTGTGTTGTGTAACTGTGTCGTGTGGTGTTTCTTTCCATGATGGACTAACACTTGTACCGGGACGAAGCACGACGGTCTTTTGTTCCAGTACGATACCAGACTACGGTTTTTTGCAGTGTGAGTACGTCTGTGCGGATCTGATGAGTAGTAGTGTGTGTCTGACCACATAACTGTATGTTGAGAACTAAACCGGGGGCAGCGGGTGTCGTGTGTGTGGTGAACGTACATCTATATATCTCGCGACTATAACTTCAACACCTACAACATCACTTTAAGCCCTCTCTAAACCGGCTGCTCCGCGTTATCTACTGTTCACACCATGCGTCAATCACCCACCTCACCACTGGACTGTTGCGAGAGAGCAGCACACTACACACACACACACACACACACCACACGACACACACACATCACCACACACACACACACACAACACACCACCCAGCCACCACACACACACTCGCTGGTCACGAACATACATCGACTCAGGGAGACGTCCCTTTCCGGACGATGGGTAGAGACAAAGGGTAGACTGGTGAAGACAACAAGGTGGGCATTGTGTGTATGTGTCCCGTGTATGTCGCTGTTGCTGCTGTGTGTGTTGGTTTTCTGTTGTGTGTGGTACCATGCTGTGTGCGTGCTGCCGCGCTGCGCCCACCCGGGTGGTCGAAACCCGTTGTTCTACACCCCGTCTCCGTGCGCTCACGGTTCGTCGCCCCGGCCTACATAGCGGACCGAACGAGGAGGCATAGTTTGATAAAGGAGTAGATAGAGAGAGTTGTTCACACACTCTCTCTTTCTCAAACACAGACAAACACACACACACACGCACACACACACACACACACACACACCCACACACACACACACACACACACACACCCCACACACACACACACACACACACACACACACACACACACACACACACACACACACACACACACACACACACACACACACACACACACACACACACACACACGGTGCATCACTGCAGCCAGAAAGGGCTTCAAAACATGTTTTGGCTGATAGGCATCCTATCTGACAGGCATGTTGGAGTTAGTGGGAGGTCAGATGGTGGAGAGGTTCATGCTGTAACAGGGTTGGATACATCATACACTGACCCTTTATTCAGACTCATATTAACCAAACACACCCAACCTTGTTTAACCTCAACAATGTGTGCTGTTACAGCTGGAATATTAAATGCGTCACAGTGGTACTGTGTCCTCAATCGACAAAAAAAAGATATGTCCAATCCAGAGCACAGAGGGAGTTCAGATGCTCAAAGCAGTCCATCATCACTCATTATTGTGTCTTTTGATTTATTTTAGCATCCCATAATGTTCCACATGGGCCTTCAGATGCTTTTCAATTTCATCACAATAAACAGCTGCGATTCAAATAAAAACATTTTAAAACCCTGAGTATGTTTCACTTTTGAGGTGCTCAATTTGTATCAGGGAAGGGAAACATGTGTAATCTTAATTTATATGAATGTGGTTGATTATTTTCAGCATGTCAGATAATCAGTTACTCTCACATCTGTAAAACCATGCAGTCTGCCTCGGTTAGACAGCTTGTTACACTTTTAAGGTGATTTTATGGATGTCAAGATCAGGACACAGACACACATACACACCTCTACACACAGATGTTTTTAATCTCTGCCACTTTCATTCACAATTATTCACAGCTAGTAGACGGCTTGAATAGTATTGACCCACAAGAGGCACACACTCATATGAGTTAAATGAAAACCTGATGTGTAGGATGCTTGTCTGTGCACACACAGGCTTTATAGAACTTTTTAAAATGCGTCAACTGTCCAGGTGTTGATACACACACAATGCATATCATTTGGCCAAGAGGTGAAATATAATGAAATAAAAGCAGAGGACTGAGAATGGAGCCCCGAGGCACTCCATTTTTACATTAGAAAATACTGATCTAGTATTATTAAAAAAATTATAATATTAGTGATAAGTACAATTGTAAACATGGGAAGGCCAGGCCAAAGATTGAAAATTGACATAAAGTGTAAAAAGCTTCCCGAACTTTCCCTAGTAGAAACACAGAGGTGGAATCTGAATCAATAGTGCATTTATGCAGTATGTAAGAATAACAAATGACAGGTATAACAGGTATGATGTCACTGAGTCATTGAGTCCATTGTTACTACATGGTGCAGATATAAAGAGCAGTGTATCACATGTGGGAAAACAATGGGTCTTCGTTTTCAGGATAACTGGCCGCTGGACAGATGGGCTTTTGGTCAAAATAAAAAAGATTCAGACTATTAGGGTTATGGAATAGATGTCTGATGAAACAATGGTGAGGTGCATAAATTATTAGTGCGAATGCTGTTTGCATTCCACTATAGTTCTTCAAATATTTATTCTTATTTCAGCCAATATTACTTTCAGCTACAGAAACCATTCAAATATTAAACTATTCAGCCTGTTCAGGAATCAATAGGAAACCTTCAACTTTCTAAAAATATGTTATACTTTTTGAAATATTCAGCTTCTTAAACTCTTTTTTTAACATGGAAGTCAATCGGAGGACCCTTCAAATCCTCTTTTCTTACACCTTGCGCCAAATGCTACTGCTTCCACATACTTTCAGCTAGACACTTCATTCCAACTTTAAAATGATCACAAGACATTCAGCTATAACACTTGTTCTTCCGATTTCTGATATATTTTAACATTTTTTAGATATTTAACTTAGTTTGGAGCTTGGTAAAGAGGCCTTTTTCCGATTTTAACATTAGAGTGGATGGGAGCAGCTCGTTAAGTCTAGGGTGCTTTGATCTCAAAACAGAGTGCAGGAGAGCTTGAAATTCTCCCCCAAAAATGTTTTAAACTTGCCATAATTCCCAAACCCTACACTCCTCAGACATATTTTTTCATGAAAAACGTAGGAAAACCTCTCCTAGGTTGGAAAATAAAAATAAATTGAAAACAAATATTAAACAAAATGCCTCTTGAGGGCATGAAGAGACAAAAAGTCCACCGAGCTCCCAATTGATTCCCATGTTAAATTTTTCCGGAACTTTCTTCAGAACAGAGAGAAGTACACTTTAGACAAACTGCTCCCATCTGCACATTTAACACACAAAACCAAAAAAACAGTGCAGTTGGTTAACCGTCATAAGTCGTCCCCATGGTAACCTTTGATCTCTGGATTTACACACACAGGTGTTTGTAAACATTCATTCACTACTACTTTAATATCTTTATTTAACTCCTTCAGCCTAATTTCAGCTGCAGGAACCATTCAATATCAAACTATTCAGCCTTTTCAGCACATGATGGGACACTTTCAACTTTTTCAAAATATGTTATACTTTTTAAAATATTCAACTTTTTGAAGTATTTTTTTAACATGGAAGTCCTTGCAAAGCATTTGAGCTGTGAACTAGTGGGAGGAGTGCAGAAGATAGTGGAGGAGAAGAGGAGACTAGCCGGCGAAGAGTAGGAGAAGAGAAACTTTAGTAAGTAGTAGATAGTAGTCACACACAGACACATCTCTCTCTTTCACACGCACACACACACACAGAACACACACACACCACCACCACACACACCACACACCACACACACACACAGGAAACCACACCACCACAGCACACAACATACACACTCTTTCTCTTTCTTTCTCCCACCTACACAGGACACACACTCTCTCAACACCACACACACGCACACCCTAGACACGCACCACTCTCTCTCTCCTCTCTCTTCACTCTCACAACACGCACACACGCTCTCTCTCACCACCACATTTTACACACACACAACTCTCTCTTCTCTCTCACCAGCCACACACACAGCCACACAGACACTCAAACTTCTTCTCTCACCGTGCACACCACCACACACACACACGACACAGGCACACACACACACACACAACACACACCACACACACACACACACCACACACACACACACACACCACCACACACCACCACACCACACACACCCACACACACCCAGCACCACCCA
>NW_011370180.1:176059-189404 GCF_000735185.1 Notothenia coriiceps
ATTTGTCTCATACTGCCTGTGCTGCAGCACCTCTTTTCACCCTCTGTCTGAAACCAGAGCCCAGTCTGCTCTGATTGGTTAGCTGGCCGGCTCTGTTGTGATTGGTCAACCGCTTAGAGATGTCCCGCCCCTAAGCCTAGTACGTACAATGTGTTGGAGCGCTAACCAATAGAAGCACATTTTTCCCGTTTGTTTTGACATTTCCTATGTATTTTCTATAAAATAATAATAAATCAATTATGAAAACATTACGTAGTTCAAGCCCTTTTTGAGACAGCTGTGAATGTTTTTCAACTATTAGCTACTGTACAGTGTCCCGTTGTCTGAGAAGCTTTCAGAGTAGCTTCCTTGTTTTTATATTTCCTATTCATCTCTATTCACACAGCGTGTGTTTTTAATGCTGTTCTGTTTGGTTTCCAGTATTTAGGGGGTTGGTTACTTTTCTCAAGGTCACCATGATCGCATTTAGCTAGGGAGAACAATGTTTTATTCTGTATCTATTTCCCCTACAAAGTGAGCAGAAGTGCAACATCTTAGTGCTGCTACATGTCTGTGACCCAAGAAATAATGGTGAAACCCAAAAACATTGTCTTTAGTCAGAGGAAGTGTTGTTGTAACATGAAACCCAGAAACCTATGTGGACAAACAGTTTTCTATTTGGTGCAATCCAAAGAAAAAGGCAGTGAGGGTCAAAAGCTGCTTTTTGGGTTTTTTTCTTCTCCAACTTTCTGTGGCGCACGCAGACTTTACTTATTCTATTTTTAAAAGCTGTAACATGACTTTTTGCCAAGAGGAGTTGCCTATTATGGACCTCATGTGTGATGTGTTTTTGTGTTTTGTTTGTCAGTGGGAAGGTCAGCGCATGTGACCTCAGCGATCTGTTCCAAGGACAAATGTGGAACTGTTGCTTAGCATGAGTACATATTATTTTTTACTCACACAACTTTGGCACTCAGTTACGGTTCTTGTTGTGTTTTTGCTCAGCCCTGTTATCCTAAAAAAAGGAACATTTGGTTTGGCTTAACATTGAAATTACAACCGGATAGAAGTGACCCCCTTTTGGATTGCAGTTAATTATTCACCTCCACAGACACATGATATATACACATATATATAAACACATCACAAGTAGGTTGAAAGAGAGTGTCAGTAGGAAACAGCTTTTTCAAATTGTTTTATTGAAGCCCATATTGGACAGTTCAATTTTCTTAAATGTTTTAATTCACCAAGACATTTGTTGTTAGCAGCAGAATTTAAGAACAATGTGCTTGTTTATGGCAAGTTATATAATGATGGTGATATTCAACAACATTATCGATATTTCCTCATATGGGAAGGGAACACACAGATAATATTCTGTTTCTTCTGCATACATTTGTATATAGGCCTTGTGATTTGAACACAGTAGCACACCTTTATTTATAATTTCATGTATTTATTAGGTACAGTGTACATTCATAAACAGGGGCTATTGTTCATCTGTAGTCCCTGGACACCTGTTGTAAAGTCAATCACACTAAAAATAAATGATATTTAAAAAAACACAACAACTTAATAAAATCCTTTTTTTTTTAAAAAGAAAAGCAATATAGAAGCTCACCATTTTGGGAATGCTAATAAAAAACAAAAACAAAAATCCCATTTTCTCTCTTATTTTCTCAGTGATTTGATTATTTGACATACAGACAGATTATTTGCAGGAGTTGTGCGTTTAAATATGCACGTAGAGAGAAGCTTTTCTTCGACGTTGAGTCAATGTGACTTATAAGTATCATCACTGAGCAAACAGAACTCGTGTTAACAACAACAAGAAATTGCTTTACGGGACCATATCGGAAAATAAGTCTTACCGTTGCTGTGTTCTGATCAAAAGGTGTGTTCAATGGAATTAAAACGAGAAAAACGCTGCTGAAGGTTAATCCATAGGTTAATCCAATGTGTCTGTCACTTTGAAATGATTACTGATAATCCATCATCATATTTATGTCAATAACGGGGCTTTCATATTAGCTGCTAATGATAGCCACCAGCGTATGACAGCGTCCGGTTCCGGGGCATTCTGGCTACGCATCACTCATTCACCAATGGGTAATGTTTAGATGGATTTTAGGAATTTCCCCTCGATCCTATTGGCTCTAAAGGTTAAAAAGAGGTGTCAATCATCAAAATCGACCGATGCGTTCCAGAGATATGGCAAATGCACCCAAATGACCCCAGAAGTGGGTTTTTTTCTAAATCTCTCTAAAAAGGTCCAATTTCACTTGTTTTATATCAATCTTGATAGAGGGTACTTATTATATGTTATAGTGTGGATTCCTAAAGCTTTTTGTCTACTATCCCATCATTCAAGGGTGTTTTTCACTATAAGTATTTTTTTTGGATGAACACTATTATTTACAGTTTTTTACTATGTTCAATCTGAATTTTCTTTAAAATAAAACATCTATATTGATTCTGACTTTTCTACATCCAACTCACAGGTTTATCATTGCTTTGAGAAAAAAGATTATTAATTTTCCCCTTTTAGAAGTGAAGATATAGTCATTTGTTCTGGGAATGTCATTTTCGAGCCTGAGACTGTTGTGTTCAAAATTCCAGGAAAGACAGACAACTTCTAAGTTTAACTATTTATTATAACAGAGCAAAATATATATATTCACTTGGCCAAGGACTCCGCCACGTCATAGAAATTACAGGCAGCAAAGCTGTAATCTGTAACCACTATTTCCGGAAAGAGCCCCGACCCTCGTGCGACAATACATTTTTATTACTCTGGGCGTTGCCCGTACATTTATGATTGGTCAAGGCTAGATGAAGAGAAACCTTGGTTTAGAATTTGGCTCTCTCTCGTTGGTGCGCAGACTCAGACAGACTCTCTTGGCAACACAACCTTTCAATCAGCATTCGGCCGGCCTGTGGAAGTCCCTCCCTACTCTGTCGCCATCATACGTAATTTGTTTTTGCTAAGGTTTCTACAGAAAAAGTGGAATCTTCATAAGGCTGCTTCCTAGCTATGTGCTCAAGGTCGGAGTGATGACCTGTTTATGAATAACTCTTTGTATTCTTCCATTATTCTTGTTTGCTCCTGACCTTGCTACTCTGTATTGCAGGCTAAAGACGTCTATTTATTCTAAAGTCACAGCAACATAAAATGAACACAATAAGCTTATAATGTAATAATAAGAATCAGTCTTTCTAATGTTAGATAAAAATAGCCTCCACAAGACCTGAAAAACAGCCTCAGGGCCTAAACAGGTTAAATGGGTTACCAGCTATAGTCAATTATAATCACTCACAAGAAGTTAAGAGGCAACGTCACGAAGTTAATTTGATTGAAACAATCAATCAATCAATGTTTGTTTATTTAGCCCAATATCAAAAATATTACATTTGTCTCAGTGGACTTCACAGTTTGTACAGAATATCAGTATGAGAATACGACACCCTCTGTCCTTAGACCCTCACATCGTACAAGGAAAGACTTCCAGAGAAAACCCACAGTTTAAAGGGGAATATGGGAGAAACCTCAGGGAGAGCAACAGAGGAGTGATCCCTCTCCCAGTACGGACAGATGTGCAATAGATGCCGTGTGTAAATCGAAAAGATAATACATTTACAGCGTAGGTAGTCCAAACGTTTGGAAATGCATGTGTCTATAATAATAAGATGAATCCACGAGGATGTCAGCAATCCTGTTGGAGCCATCAGGGAAGTAGTATGGTGAGAGTCAGGCAGGACCGTAGAGACAGGTTCAGCCTCGACTCGAATTCCAGGACTCAGATCCAGTACTCAGGATAGAGGATCCAGGACACATGACCACAGCAAAAGGATTAGCCTCGACTCAGGATCCCGGCGTATATATGGACACAAAAAAGAGATTTTGGGGAAGCTGGGTTAATCGGAACATGAGAGTACACAGGTACAAACAGACAGAAAGGCGGAGTAAGGTGCCCTCCCCCCAACAGTCCAAGCCTATAGCAGCTAAACTAACGTGTCTACTACAACAACTTTCTACATCACCAAAATTGATCATTCATGTTGCTGTATGTATATTTTTGACCCAGCAGATTTGATCACATTTTCAGAAAAATCATTATAAATTCATAAAAGGACCAAAATTCATGATTTTTGTTTTGTGACAAAGTAGTACTGTATGTGCTCCAATCACTCTATCACAGAAAAATAAGAGTTGTAGACATTATTGAAAATTCAAGACTGTCATGATATACATGTTTTTTCCAAGTGTATGTACACTTTTGACCACAACTGTATAGTGAGGCAACACTGACCAGGCATAGTGTGATGCTTTTTGTTTTTACCAAACTTTTAATGACCGTCTGTTCGCTGTAATTTCCTGTTTCGAAGACCAGCACACTGCCCCATACGATTTCCTGTGCGAACAGACGGTCATTAAAAGTTTGGTAAAAACAAAAAGCATCACACTANCAATGTCAGGTGTGAGACAATTTAACAGGGGTGTTGGGCAGGTGGTGGAACCTCAACCTCCTCTAGGGGGGGGTCCGGGGGCAAGGTCCCCCGGGGAAGATTTTTTTAAATGTTGAAGTTAAATGCATCAATCTGGTGCACTGTGAGAGCAAATTAGGGACTAAATCTATGGCAGTCAGTAGGTGCTGGACTGTAAGTCGTAGGCGTCGCTGGTTCAAAGTCCCCGGACCAGACCTACATTTGGAAGTGTGGGACTTCTACTTGGAGAGGTCCCAGTTCACCTCCTGCCCTGCCGTGGGTGCCCTCGAAAAAAGGCACCGGAGTATTCCCCCTTCCCCCCTCACTCCCATGCTCCCCGGGCACTGTACAATACTGCCACTGCTCCTAGTACTAGACTCCTGAGTACTACGATGGCGTTTAAATGCAGAGAACCACATGCATATCACTGTGTGTGCTGTGGTGCTCTGCATGTGTGTACCATTAAACAGGGTTTCATCCCTCCCAATTCTTCTTCAACACCCTTATAAAAAACGAACTAAAACAGATTTTAACTTTTTCTTTCAACATTTATTTGAAACAGCAAGTGGAGGCAAAAGTTGACTGCACCCAAAACAATAAACCTGCTAGCTAACTAGCCTAAAACTCAGTTAACAGAATGTGGTTCAACACGTTCTTCTCCCACAGCCGCGCGACCTCTGAATCAGACGTACTTCCTCCTCAGCCGTACAGCCACTCCCCTGAACCCTGTTTCCCTGCCAAACCCCCCCTCCCCTCCTCCCTGTGCAAGCCCCTCCCTCTTACCCAGGGCTCGCTTACAATACTAGTAGCTTATAAACATACAAAAAACGCCTTTCGCTTTGAAGCTTGTTTATCCATCTGTAATCCAACTGCCAGCTAGGTCTCTCAGTCACTCACTCCGATCTGTTCACTGCGCAGTGACAGCTGCTACGGGCCTGATTGTGAAATTGAAACTGATAATAGAATAAAGGTAGCCATCAAAACGGCCTAGCCCAGGCCCCGTGGGCCACACCCCATGGCTGGGCTGCCGTGAACACTTACAAATGATGGGGCCGTAGGATTTAGGTTTTTTTTTAGTTTTTTTTTTTTTGCCCTTCCAGCCCACCATACAGCACAGCCACCGGGGGAAACTCCATTATTCCCAATGGCCAGTCCGCCCTGAGTCCAACCACAGCATGTCCCAACACATAGGCCTTAATAAATAATAATAATTAATATTTATAGCCTATAGGCCTAGCGCTTTCTACAACTCATAAGACGCTTGCACGCTTACACATTGTCCTAAATACACATGCTTGCAGCTGCCCAGGCTGCTCACTGTTGTTAAAAGTAAATAAATACTATTTTCATTTCAATAATGTACTTTCTATACCCTGCTTCATAAAAAAATACTGACATCCCTGTTGCTCCTCGAGTTCTGGGGTCCGGGATGTGAGGACAGCGCGAGGTGACACAGGGAGGCTGCTTCATCTCATAAAGGAAATGGCGGTCAATATTAACAACACCCCAAAGGGGAGCTAAAACGCTTAATACCTTCATTAACATGTGAGAGAAAGAACATAAGAAAGTTGACAAGATGAGGGCTGTTAAACGGGCAGCGATCCCTGTGTGTAGAAAGAGATGAGAGGAGACGCTGAGCTGCACCGTGGCAGCGATCAGCTGATACGGGAGCATAGAGAGAGAGCTCTGCGGTCCGCGGGGCACGGCCCGCCTCCTGTCCTCACAACTTCTTATCAATCCCGGGGACCGGACAATTGTTATTTGTTCCTCCTCAGAACCGAGGTTTTGCTTCCCAACCTGCCACTGTGCTACATCCGCCCCCCCCTCCCCGCCCCGCCCCGTCAACTGGACGAAAGCGGCGAGATGCATTCCTTAGGAATCGACAAGCAGAACCGAAACTAACATTTATAAACGAACAATTGTGGACACGTACAAATTTGCGAATGATTCCTGCCTTTTGCCTATCCCCTGTGTGCCTTGGTAATTTGTCAATAAATCAGGGCGAAAAACGTCACTTGTCCACCGGACAAGTCAATTGAAAGATCTACTTGTCCGATATTGTAAATAACACGTCCCGGACGGTGGGACGTGTACTTTTTCGCACACTGATCCTTGCTTATGTACATGTATGTGCTTTTTTGTCAGTTGTGTGTTAATGTTTTTTTTTATTAGGGTGTTCAAATGTTGCTGTAACAAAAACATTTCCATAATCAACTAAATAGACCTAATTGTATCTTATCATATCTTTATATGCGCTTTTTTATGCTTTTATTGCAGCAATCTTGAGTATTGTCCTTATGTGTTCAATTCTGCTCAGGTGCTTCAGCCTGTGTGTATGTGCTGCATTGTGCTCATATGCTCTTGTATGTTTTCTTTCAATGCCATCAACCTGCAGGTCAAAATAAGCCTCTATGACTAAATCTGGCATGTTCACATGATGGACTCAAGTGCTCATGTTGTCCCTTCTTAAATCATTAACAACAAATACAAAATACAAATATATGGATGCTGGTTTTATTGGCATGATTGCATGAGGGTATTTCCTATATAGATACAGTTTTCTTATGTTACTCTATCAACTTCATTTATTGAACTAACATTTGAAGATGTATTGTGTATACTTCATGCAGTGCGTATGGACATTACCTGTCTGTTTTCAGTGATCTGCAGCACAACGTTGTTGTCCAGGACGTAGATGGAGTTATCCATTGGATTGATGGCTAGATCTGTGGGCCATTCCAAACGAACCTGGATAAAAAGAGGAGAGAGACGTTCACTTCACATGCTACTCTTTAATTATACATTGACTTGCTATCTGATACTACTGATGATGTACAGGGTGTTTCCTGGTGGAATTCTGCCAGTTTATCTGAGTTAAATGAATCACAACACATGGCCTTATGGTACTGTTTGAGATTGACAGATGGATTACAAATGTTATGTAAAAACAAAACAGATTACTGCTGCTTCAGAAAGAGAGAGAACAGGTTGCTTAAGGCCAGATCTTCTTGACTGAAAATAAAGAGGACTGAGGGGCATATGTCAAATATATATCTGATGCAGTTTTTACTAAATCTCCAGACATATGCATTTATACACCTACTTAAATTGGCCAACATGAATCTGCAGTCAGAGCTGAAAACTTAAAAAGTATGTGGGCCGCCGTTTATTTGTTGACTAAGTGAACTCAGGAGGTCAACCAGACAACAGCAAGTCAAACTGAGCTAAGCTCTGAGGAGGACACAACTTCACACAACTTCAACTCTGCAAGAAATGCTCAAACAGACCCCACAGAGTGTCAACGATTAGATGAAACAAGACCCAACAACAATGAGTGTGTGTGTGTGTGTGTGTGTGTGTGTGTGTGTGTGTGTGTGTGTGTGTGTGTGTGTGTGTGTGTGTGTGTGTGTGTGTGTGTGTGTGCACATGTGTAGGTGGTGTCCATCCTGAAGTCCATCTTGTGTATGTAAGATTATACATTCTCACTCTGAAACAAATCTAAAGTACTCTGCATTCCTCCATTTTACTCCCTCTCATACTCCCTTTCAGTTTCTCCTCTGACTGATGTTTTTTTTATATAAATTAAGAAAAAGTCTGTAAAGGTCATCAAATCCAATCGTTAAGATTTAAAAACAAAAATGTTCTGAGGGCACATCAGAGCCACAAACTGTATGAACTGGGTTGAATCACAACCTCCTTTAAACTAGCCTTTTTGTGTCTATTTTACAACCCTGTCACCCATTAATCACATACAAATGCAACTTATTTGCAGAGCAGTTTACATGATGGAAACAAGTTGTTCCAATGCAAATGTGACATTGTTAATCTAAAGGGGAGTAGTGACAGGAAAGCAGTCAGTCTGCATGAAGTATAATTAGGTAGACTGTTAGACTGTTACCTGTCTTATGTGCATGCTGGTGTCGCAGGTCAGAGGTCGTGCAGAGGTCAGGTCGTTGCTGCCCAGCATTGTGGAAATGATTCCATTACGATCAATTTTCCTGATCATAGTCCCGTCCACAAAGTAGATCAATCCGTTCCTGTCTACTGCAATCCCTGGGGAACAGAAACAAGGAACACACACAACTCAACGCATGGCTGTCCAGGTGATTATTAATACATCAGCTCCAGGATCCAAAGGAGGAAAGGAAGGCGAGGTATTCTCCTGTGGGGAGGCAGGATGCAGCTGCAGCATAATGCAGATAATATAAAGAGAAAAAACACGAGTGTATTAAGGCAAAGCCAGCCAAGATGAAAACTGTCAGCAGTGATAAAAGATATCTATACATTAGATGAGCAAAACAGAATATAGTATAAAGAAATAAGAAAACAAATCTGTAAATGTTTAAATATACTATATACAATTGATATGTTGGCCATCACATTTTTTCAGTGTCCACCATACGCTGTTCCTCTTGGTTCAAAGGTCCACTCAAACACTGAACACATTCATAATTCTAATATATGTAAGGACACATGTGGCTGTAGAAGTCTGTCCTCCCATAGCACTTCCTGTTACCTTCAGAGGACAACAGCCATCCCACAGGGACTCCTGAGGTTATTTTGTTCAGGATGCTAAGTTGCTATATTCTGGTATACGGAGGTTCCGCACCCCGTGCACATGTTGTGTTGCATGTTATAGGGAACAGTTGTTCTGAATGGCGACGACGGGGCAGACGTTTTTCATGCACCTGATAGGAGTTTGATGCTGCGCTATTTCCCTCTCTTTATTTAAATAAACTAACTAAAGCTAATCACAATTAAGCGTGTTGATATGGCAATAAAATACACAATCTTATGATTGCCACTAAACTAATAACCTGAGTTTACACCACGGTACAGCTAAAAACAAAATGTAATGCTTGAGATTTGTGTCACCCCATTTTCTCATCATTACTACATCTGAAAAGATAACAATCACTTACAATGGCAAGTCACAATTCAAAGATCATAACCAAACTATTGAAAATCACAAAAGAGTGTTTTATCAGACAACTCAGAGACCTTAATAAGATTCACTAAAATTGTCCATGAAAAAAGCAAGAAATTAATGTAATGTATACGGTTGCTTTGTGAAAAAAAACACTATTTTTATAATTAGAATGATTAAATAATGTAAATGTAAGCATATTTCCTTTGTTAGTTAGATCAGACCCAACACATTCAGGAAATTGACATACTGATAATACGATGGCGCAAAATAGCAACGATTGTGACTACAACAAATACAATACAACAAATACATACAGGCTTTTAAATTCCATATATGCTTTTCAGAAGTGGAGTAAATGTGCTGTATGTTATAATGTATTCAAACTACAACACCATGACATCATCATCAAATGTACTGCTTGCATAACCATGTATTCAGTGTTTTTTATGCAGCGATATTGATTTTAAATATCCAGACAAGTGGAAATGTGTTATGCCAAGCATTAATGATTTTAATTTGCATAAAATCTTTATCCCACCAGGTATATTGTCGGGGACATTGTTAATCTGTGTTGAGCTTTGAGGCGCAATAAACACAGTCCCAGTTGTGAGGAAGCCAGTCATCTCTATGGAAGCAGTATTCCCAGGTTGCCAATTAAACAGGAAATGAAAGAAATGGTGTGAGTGGTGTGAGTGGAGTTGGTGCAGCTTGGTGGATGGAGCAATTACACCACAGATACAATTGGTCATAATAAGTTTAATGCAATAAATGTCTTTGAATAGCTCCTACTGTACATACATAAACACATGCCGTGCACATGCATCATTAATGGCCCACTGGCCCAGTGTGGGGATTTCTAACAAGTCAGTACAGCTCTGAAGCTCTACTGGGTTCTGGTATGGGATGCAATGCTAAAGATGAGAAAACTGATGTAATGATATGCTTCTGTTTCTAAATGTAGGATAAATGTGTGATATGAAAACAGATGAAGGGTATGAAGTTGGGAAGTCAGTGTGTGTGTGTGTGTGTGTGTGTGTGTGTGTGTGTGTGTGTGTGTGTGTGTGTGTGTGTGTGTGTGTGTGTGTGTGTGTGTACCTTTAGGTCCCAGCAGTTGTGCCTCTGTAGCTTTTCTTCCATCTCCACATCGTGCTTCATCAAATGGAGGACATTGTTCACCTGTACCAGCCACTACTTCTCCATTACCTGAAAACACATAGCATCCATAATTACAACATTCCCTATGCTTGAACTTTTCCAATACCATAACAGCAAGATGAATCCACAATACAAAAATAAATGCAACTGGGGAAATGCAGTGCACACTTACTGATGAGGTCACGGGCGCCGCTGAGCATCTTGGGTCTGTAGATGCGGCGGGAGTTAGTGTCCGACACGTACAGCTGTCCTGTGACCGGGTCCGTGGCCAGGTAGTACCGGTGAGCAGGGTTGTTGCTGTGGAGAGGGACAGACCATATGTTACTTATTAGATATGTAATACATTCAATACTGTGGACAACACCCTGGGAGTAGTGCACTGCAGTGGGGGTCAAGGTTGGATTGAACCGATGCACTAACTCACTGCGCCACAGCCAGCGACTTTATAAAGTCACTATTTATGACACCAGTATTTAAAACATTTAAAACATTAAGAAAATAACATCCTTCATGATTTACTTGCTCAGATCACACCATGCTGACAATTCACTGCATGATATGAATTTTGTCTGGAAACACAAAGAAGCATTTAAACCTAAAGGTAGTTTTAGTTTTAACAATATAACAAATTAGTTTAAAGCAGATGAATTACACCCTGCTTCCATTTTTGGAAAGGACATGTTCTAGAGCTCTCTTTGACACACACACACACTCTCTCTGACACACACACACACACACACACACACACACACACACACACACACACACACACACACACACACACACACACACACACACACACACACACACACACACACACACACACACACACACACACACACACACAGATATATTTATATACTTGCCTCTAGCCATAATTCGCAGTGCAGAAGATCCTATGAAGGTAGATATGGTGTCAAGGGGGGCGATATAGCGTGTATGTAATTACATTGCAAATACTGACTTGATTCCCACCACTGTATGGGTTAGGCCTACCATAGATTACCCAACAAAAATACTCTGGAGCCGCCACTGAAAGTCCGACATGACAACCTGTGCAGCCAATGTATTGATTCCATCTGATAGCTGCTATAATAAAAAACAAAACGTCTGCCCCCTCCACAATGATTAATAACAGTGAACGGATGGTCAAATAAATAGAATCACTCGAAGCCTGGTTACTGGTTATTGTTGCCCGACTTTATAAAGTGTATTTTTTTTACAAGTGTGTGGTTGCGTTCTAGTCACTTTGCTCAGCCCTACTGCTTGTTTCAACTTTTATTTGCCGTAGGCTACTCTCCCATAAACTGTTAGTTAGGGTTAATCTCGCCCCCCTCCGACGTAAGCGTGACGTATGCGGTTCTTGCCTAGGCCAACACTTTTTTCGAGCTTGGTAAGAACCGGTTTTCGGGGAAAAGAGCCGTCTCCGCTACGGCGTGAACAGGAAAAACCGGTGCTTATCAGGCACAAGCTCCGAACCGGCCCTGGAACCGCGTTGGTTTGAAAGGGGCAACATGCAGGGCCCCACAGTATTCCGGTTCGACCTGACATGGGTGTGTGACTGACCCGAGCTTGCGCCTCTTCGTTCTGATAGCTCCGCCCCTTCGCTCCAACCCCCCTCCCTCCCCCCACATCTACAGGTGAAAATTACTTTAGCGACACATTCATCGCAAGAAGTGTAGCAAAAGTCAAGGCCGCAGATTCGTGGATTTATACTGCCACAGAGCAGATTCGTGAAGTTGTAATGACTGATTCGACCAAGTTGCAGTTGTAATGGAAAATATATTTAAAAAATATGTTTCTTTCTGCAAGTGAACATTTCATCACTAAGTAAATTTTTTTCCTGCAAGCTACAAAACCTTTTTTTCCTTCTTCTGTGACTTCAGATTTGGTTCACAGATACGTGGACATTTTATACAAGTGTAAATGTATGCACACAAGCTCAGACTTTTTTCTGTAAGTGCTCACATCAGGTTTTACACACTCTCGCATTATGCACCATATCCTTCATAGGATCACAGCCTCATAATTAAGAAAGCTTAAATTAGACGAACTGTGTGTGTGACACTGAATCATTTTGTGTGTTTCTGTACTTGTGAAGACCAGACGTATGTATAAGCATGCCCTTTTATTTAATTGAACATTTATTTAAGCAGAAACATTTTAGGCAGGATAGGCAGTACCACAGAAAAAAACATGATGTCAGACAGACTACACAACAGATATGGAGAACTAGTAGCAGTGATGGATGAGAAATTATGAAGAAAACAGACAAAGAGCGCAGGGAAAGCAAAGAGGATTTGAAATTGTGAAGACAATAAATTAAGAATAAGGCAAAAGAAGGCGACATAGAACTGAGGGGAAGTATGTCGATAAGTTGGCCAATACGGAGTGACCGCTACCTAGTAGGCCAGTTTGAATCCCGTGCACTGGAACAATACAGGCAATGTCCTCCCCTCTGTCCCCCTTTTCACCTCTATATCTCAAATACCCCACCAGACCAGTTCCAGTTCTGGCACCTTGTTTGTGCTTTTCTGGTTCCAAGCTGGTTCTTCTTTTTAGCCCCACTTGTGTTTCCACCACTCAGAGCCTGACTGCTGCTGCGCCATGACATCACCCTTTACGTCGCTGATTTTCTCCCCAATCCCGCTCACAACAACAACAATGGGGGACTGCGTCGGGTCGATGATCGTGTTGCTTTTAATCATACGAAGCCAGATTCAATTAAAAAACGACTTATCCAACCTTATACTTTTCTCCAGAGTGCCGTGGTTCCTTGTTTATTAATGTGTTTCA
>NW_011370180.1:189618-215009 GCF_000735185.1 Notothenia coriiceps
TGTGTGTGTGTGTGTGTGCGTGCGTGCGTGCGTGCGTGCGTGCGTGCGTGCGTGCGTGCGTGCGTGCGTGCGTGCGTGCGGATGTTTTGCCGTGTGTGTAAGCTGCTGTTATTCAGACATTAAGCAGCTCACAGTGCGGGGCTTTAGTGCTCTGCTCCACAGAACATGAGAAAGGACATGAAATAAAAATGACTGAGCTTTGAACAACTTTACATTATTGTGTTTCTCTCCATTGTTATGTACCAAAGTGTTTGTAGTTGAGATATAAATAATTACACCTAAAGGGAATACAATATATTCCAAAATATGAAGGAATAACAATCCATCAGCAATGGATCGACTCTGAACAAATCTAATAAGATCAAATAAATCTCTTCTATATGGATTCATCTCAATAGTCCTAATTCTCTATGCATTTCCTTCATTAATAACTGACAGGTCTGCAGACATTGTTCTTCTTATTAATGTCCAGCCTTCACTAGCTAATCACAGTGTGAGAGGATAATAACAGGTTGTTTTTTGGATGTCTGTGTTTTATTTGTTTTTGTATTTAACCATACCAGACAGCACAGACCAACATCTACTTGTGAACTTGTCTCACAAACTGCGTGTCCATAAATGTTAATCTATTCAAAATGATTTTTCTCTCATTGGACAATTATAATTATAGCAGATTTGAAAGGAAAGACAAACAAATACACGTATGTAAGCATTATCAATACCCTGTTTCCTGTAGTGGTCTAAACTCGAGGGATTTTAATCCAATTCTAGTTTTCCAATCAGTTGTACTCAGAAGCGTCCACACAACATCATTTTCCTATGATGCAATCGAGGCAGGTACAGAATATTATTCAAGTCAAACTCTCACCAAAGGTATGAGACAATCAGTTTGTCCTTGGTAGTGCTCAGATCAGTATGCCAGAGCCCAAGTGGATGTGTAAGGATGTGAATGTTTTAAGGCCAAGATCAAATGTATACATTTACAGACAGACAGACACACACACACACACACACACACACACTCGAAGCCATGTGAAAAAGCCTTACTTTTCTTTTAACACAGAAGGGAAATTCAATGGTTCTCTCTCTTTACACAGAGCTTTGCTCACATTCTCACTCTCTCTATCTCTGACTTCATGACCACCACACACACACACACACACACACACACACACACACACACACACACACACACACACACACACACACACACACTAGCACACATTTTTCCAGTCTGTCAAATACTTGGTTGTGGGCCTGTGAGTGGACCGCAGCACAGCGTGCGAGGAACCCTGCTGGCTTGGCCTCTGTTGATCAATCAACACCAACTAATGTGGGGAGAGATGAAAGAGAGAGAGGAGGAGGAGAGGGAGAGAGAGTTGGTGATGTGCTGACAGGAAGGGAACCCACTCATATGGCATTTCAGGGCAAATAGCAATATGTCCAACTGGTGTTTCCCTCGTTTGTTATGCATCCATACACTGAAAAAAGCTAATACCAAGTTTAAATAAAACATATTCGGTTCAACTCCATAGTATTGCTTTTAAAATGAACTAATACAGTTATGTGGAATTTGTTGACATTATAGAATTAAAGTCAACGTTTCAGTGTATCAGTGTTCAAAGATTAGGTGGATGGAGGGAGGGAGGGATGGATGGAGGGATGGATAAATGGAGGGGTGTAGGGATGGATGGAGGGAGGGAGGGAGGGAGGGATGGATGGATGGATTGATGGAGGGAGGGATGGATGGAGGGATGTATGGATTGAGGGAGGGATGGATGGATGGAGGGAGGGATGGATGGATGGAGGGATGGATGGAGGGATGGATGTAGGGAGGGATGGATGGATGGAGGGATGAATGGATGGATGGAGGGATGGATGGATGGGTGTAGGGAGGGATGGAGGGATGGATGAATGGATGGAGGGATGGATGGAGGGATGGATGGAGGGAGGGATGGATGGAGGGAGGGATGGATGGAGTGATGGATGGAGGGAGGGATGGAGGGAGTGATGGAGGGATGGATGGAGGGAGGGAGTTATGGATGGATGGAGGGATGGAGGGAGTGATGGATGGATGGAGGGATAGAGGGAGGGATGGATGGAGGGATAGAGGGAGGGATGGATGGAGGGAGGGATGGAGGGAGTGATGGATGGAGGGAGGGAGGGAGTGATGGATGGAGGGAGTGATGGATGGAGGGAGGGATGGATGGATGGAGGGATGAATGCAGTGTTATGTGGGTTTCCAAGATGGCAGCAGTTTTAATAATGTAGCTCACCACAGGAGATCCTCTTTGATGTCTCACTTTGAAAAACGAGAGCATCCCTCTCTTATTCTCAGTCGATCTCCTCACCACTGATTCACATGCACCTGGTAACAAACTATCCTTGTGTGTATGAAGGTGGTTCTGAATACATTAGTAATCCAATCAAAAGACAGTACATGTGCCATATTTCAGTGTATGTTATTTATGGATTAAAAGCTGTGTCAATAAAGTGTCCCCTCTGACTCACTCAATCTCAGCTCAGACTGCTCCTCTCTCTGCGGCCCTCCTGCTGTTATCTCTCATCTCTCTCTGTTCTCTCCACCAGGTATACTGTACAAGGGCAACGGTGAGAACATCTTCATTTCCCAGCAGCCCCCTGTCATCAGCAGCATCATGGGTGAATAAAGATTCAAAATATTATTACTGCACGTTTGTGATCAGTGGTGATTGCATGAAGGTTCGAAATATTGTGTTGGTGTGAGAGCCACATGGATCTCATGGGAGCGGGACAAAACCAGCATCATGTACTAGTTGCTTTCTATCGACTATAAAACAATGTGAATGATGAAATACATTCATCAAAATGGTATTGGCAGATTCAGTGTGTGAATGTCTCTGTAAACGGGTGAACACGGGTTTATGTTTAGTTGGTTGCTCAGTCTAAAAAGTGCTATATAAATGCAGACATATTGTCAGTGCCCTGGGTTTTTCTACGTGCCAGTGTTGAGCATCACATGTTGGATGTAATGGCTTTCAAAAAGTTCTAGCTAACTTCAGATTAATATGTAATTTGCTCCCAACTGGTAATTGTATTTTTAATGAGCAGAAACTGAATGTCCCTGTGAGTAAAAATGATCCTTTCCAGGAAACGGCCGCCGCCGCAGCATCTCCTGCCCCAGCTGTAACGGGCAGGCGGAGGGCAACAAGCTGCTGGCCCCCCTGGCTCTGGCCTGCGGAGCCGATGGCAGCATCTTTGTGGGAGACTTCAACTACATCAGGAGGATCTTCCCCTCTGGGAATGTTACCAGTGTCATGGAGCTGAGGTAAGGGGGGGGGGGTGGCTGCCTGCTCTTGCCAGATCAGGGATCTAAGCCGTAACCAGGGAATACATTCTCGAGTGACCCGGAGATATAGGTCTCAACTCAGGATCCATTTAAAGTAAAGCTTTGACAAAATCATTTTATCTAGATTTCTCAGGGTCATTCCAAATATGTGAATGTTGTTCAAAAAACATGACCTAAATCATTTGTGAAAATGAATTGATGGACTTGAGAGTTTGTAAGTATAACCGAGCATCTGACTTCATCTCCTGCCTCGCCTTCTCTGTGATCTTTCCTTTCTGAACTGACTGCTGAACATCTGTAATGTTGGACGCCTTTGAACAGTACTTGACAACATAAAGGAAGAGAGGAATAGATGCATGGCCTGATTTAACTCTTTGCCACTAATGAACATCTGAGTGCTTTCTCTTTAGTGCTAAAAGCTAAAAGATATAGCATAGTTTAGTGCTCTGAATTTTAAAACATGCCTATTACAAAACTAATTCAAATATATATTCATATCGACCTCTGTGTTGCAAATTCTTGGTGTTGTTTTTTTGTTTTCGAATAGACTTTCTTCTTGTGATGTTTGTGATAATACCTGTCAGAGACCTTTCTACTAACTCTTGTTCCTTCTTTCCTCCTTTGCGTGCACTCTATTAAAGAAACAAAGATTTCAGACATAGGTAAGAGTGACTAATCCTTTTTCAACCCCTAACCATCTTTACATTGCACTGTCCAATTATGCGGATTATACACCAGACTCTAGTGCAAACTTCCTCCGTTTGTCTCTCCTCCTTTTAAATAAGAACAGCCATTGATGCTCATTCCTGTCAGCGACATGCCAACGTCCTTAGCTCAAGGACTCAGAGTGTCAAGGACACATTGAGCTGGATCAAGCAGTTAGCAAGCTCATTTTGCATTTGTATATTCTTCCTGAAGTTCAGTAATGCTTTCAGGATGCAGTGATATCGTGTGGGGAAGAAGGGACTGTCAAACAGGTCAGATCTACTGACAGCGTGCTAAAAACAGTCTACTACCTCTGACTGCCTTCCCTCCGGTTGGTCAATTCAATTGAAAGGGTAATTCAGCTTACAAACAACTTTGGTCTTATTTTTTGTAGTTTTGGCTTTCGTTTCTATTTGCCATGATCACATTGTACTCACCGATGTGATTGAAATAAGTTGAAAATATATAATAACTGATCAGTAATGTTGCACTGTTACCTAACGTGGCAGAATGAGGCAAAGAGTAGCGAGGAAAAAACACTGCCCTGATGATGCTACCATCAAGTAAGCCCTCACATTTTTGCACATTTCTTTTCCAGTCTAATTCTCTTTCCCTCTCTGATCTTGACAAGTGTTCACACTCAATCCAGCCTATTCTCCTGGTGTCAGCTCAGATGAAGTCATCTCTTGAGCAGGCGCCCCCAGCAAGGAGAGATGTGCTGGAGTTGAAATGTTGGCCGTGGTTGCTGGCCGTCATTCCTCTCTGTTTTTATATCTTCCTAGTCGAAGAAGAAAAAAAATCATCAAATCAACACATTTGACAAGTGAGGCAGACAAAACACTCAGGACTTTTTTGGAAAGTTCCAGGTGTGAAATTACAACGTGCGAGACGTCAAACAAAAGCATTTTGCTTTCGTCTCTCTCTCTTTCTCACATTCTAAATCGTGTTGTGAAATAGACTCTTGAAGTCAAATGTAACTGGGGCTGTGATCCCTGGCCCCTCCTCTTGCTGCTCAGTCTCATTATAAATGATTCAGCTGCACTGAGGGTCTGTTGACAGCTGACAGCTCAAGGGATTCATTACAGTGTTGACGTGTGAAAAGCTCTATTCACACATGTAGATATATGTACAAGTAAACTTGCGTGGGTTTTTGTTTTGTTTTTTGTTTTTGCCTGTCCTTATACCCTCCCTCATAATGTAAAGCATCTTTGGGTTCAAGAAAAGCGCTATAGAAATATAATGTATTATTATTATTATTATATGCTCTTTGGTCCCTGGCAGAAATGTTTTACAGTGCTCTGGGAATTATGGGGATAAGTGGTTATAGGGGTTGACCCAAAAAATGAACAACATTGGCCCGTTCTGCTTAAAATCTTGGTAGAGAGTTCTCTCCCATTACATTAGGGTTTGCTGCTCTGTATCATCCCCTGCTCTTCCTTTCTCCCTGCTGAATATTAAGCTTTACCCAGTTACTGTTCCACTGTATCGCCACATAGCACCTACCTGGGGATTCTTCATTATAGTTTATATATTTTAAAGGTATTGTTTGGGCCAGAGAGTGCCTTTATTTTGCCCCTTTCCCACCAAAGTAGTTGCAGGTCCAGTTTGAAGCTAGTGCCCGATTAAGCACCTGTTCTTCCTGTTTCCACCGCAGCTAGGCCAGCTCTTGAAAACCGGTGTTCCGCACTCGACTGCCCGTCCAGGAATCAAGAACCAAATATTGCACGCTTACGTCGTAGGGGGCAGGGGCGCTGAGACAGTCTTGACTTTTCAATCATTTCTACAACTTGGAGCACTTACTACTTTGTCACAAAACAAAAATCATGAAGTTTGGTTCTTTTATGAATTTATAATGGGTTTTCTGAAAATGTGATCAAATCTGCTGGGTCAAAAATGTACATACAGCAGCGAAAAAAATTGTTAACATGTCCCTTGGCCATTTTCACCTCAATTAGGTGCTTTTGGTAGCCATCCACAAGCTTCTGGCAAGCTTCTGGTTGAACATTTGACCAATCCTCTTGACAGAATTGGTGCATTTCTGTTATGAACCGAGACACAGGACGCAGGACCCAAAAGCAGGACTCGAAGACAGTTGTCCAAAAATAGAATGTTCTTTAATAACAAAAAACTAAATCTTACTTTCAAAAAATAGAAAGCAGTTAAATAGCCAAAGCTAAGTTGTACAACAACACAAAAACTCACTTGGCAAAAGGTCTAAATCTCAAGGTAGGTATCAGGAGTCAAAAAGGCCCAGGTTCTCACGACATGAAACATAACGAACTGACAAAGGAACAAAGAAACACCAGGGCTATATATAGGTGAGGGGGATGGGCACAGGTGAAAACAATCAGGGCAGGGCCAAGCAATCTCAAGGGCGGGAAACACACAAAGGCAGGAAATGTGGGATCTGGAATGAGAGAGATTGCTTGGCCCTGCCCTGATTGTTTTCACCTGTGCCCATCCCCCTCANTCTGTAGCCTGTTATTGTCTCATTATACCGCACTGTGAATTAATTAAAAGTAAATATATAAGTGGTCATGAACACATCTGTCCATCAGACAGTGGGCTGCTGTGCCTCCTGTCATCATTAATGGACGTCTCTTTAAAATGACCGCTCAGAGGAGAGGAGTTCTCATTTCTCTAACCGCCTGCTGCTTCCCCTCCTCTCTCCTCAGTTCCCCTCCTCGGTCCTCCGCTTGCATCTCCTGTGGGTGGGACTAACTCTCGAGGATAGGAGTCGAGGATAGGAGTCGAGGAGGGGAAATTAGAGTATTGAGAAACCTCTTGTGACTCTGTATATCACTGTGACTCTGTGCATCACTGTGACTCTGTGCATCACTGTGACTACAGTACTACAGCACTCACAGCATGCTACTTAGACAATAATCTAATAATTACCTTTTCTTTATTACATATCCCCTACTCCCCATCCTTTTCATGGGTCAAGTTGAATATTTCTGGATCTGTGTTTTGTTGGTTTTGACATGTATTCTCATTCACCACCCCTTGCTATAGGTATGGGTATACATCCATGTAAAAGACATGCATGTCGGTAAGGTAACTTAAAGATCTGTACAACAAATCTTACGGTTCATTAACTTTCTCATTTCACTAACCGCCTCCATTAAGGAATCTAGTGGTTCAATCATGTCGACATCAGTCCTGAATGTTGCAGTCCAATAGCTTAATATCTGACCAGATCACAAAAGTCAATTGAAAACACCAAATAAATACAATTAAAAATTTGACTAAATATATAAATGCAAGCTGAATGTATTGGTGGTTTTATAGCCTTTTGAGTAAAATATTCTCACACAATGCAATTATTTCTGCGTGAAGAGATCTAATACAAGAATAATTAAGAATACATTTAGAAAAATATGCTGATAAGCTCTTGTTAGGAAATAACTGTAATCTCATTAGATATCGACTTCCTTAACTGTCTAAAACTCACATACTGTAAAGCAACAAAAAAAAAAAAAAAAGACCAAAACCTGGCTTCTCTCTCAGTCCAGCCATACAAGTATTACCAATACTGGCTAAAGAGCCTGATTCATGAAGTCAGATGCTAATTCAAGGTTCCCATCAGCAAAAAACACGTCGGTTTGCTATCCTGGCTCCAAAATCGTGGAATGAGCTCCGGCGCAGACTGAAAACTTATCTCTTTCGATTCCACTTCGAGCGATAGAATTACTAACAAATAATTGCTAACAAAGCACTTATATACTAATAAAGGACTGGCTTATCTAAAGCCAGTTGAGTAGCACTTGAAATGTTTTAGCTCTATGAAACCTGATGTACTTATATGATTCTGCTTTCTTCAAGTTTGTATCTTGTTGGTCGAACGCACTTATTGTACGTCGCTTTGGATAANTAACATCCCGATAGCAATGAATAAATATATAATGCTTTGACGATAAATCAGGCCCGGTTATACGGGGGTGCATAAGGGTGCATTGCACCCTCAGTTGAGTCGTTATGCACCGTCATTTGAAAAATGAAAAGTGAACAAAAAATATATGAAAAGTGAAAAATATTACATTATAATAATAATAATAATAATAATAATAGTAGTAATAATAATAAGAAGAATAAAAATTTAGTTGAAATAAAATAAATTGTAATTGTGGTTAAATAACATTGTCTGCTGCATTTATTTGGTCAATTTAAACGGTAAGTAACGTTATTATGTCAGGTGTGCGTGACCTGTGCCGCTGCGCGTTCGTCATCTGCAAGGTGCTTACACAGCAGTCAGTGATGGACATCAGAAAATGGTTAAAACAACCAGCCCTAATCGCCAGCAGTAACACTGCATCTTACTGCAGGTAATAACAGTTCAGATCATTGGGACATTACGTTACCCGCGGCCACTGTCGTGGACACTAACGTCCTCCCGCCCGACTCGCAGGCTTTGCCCGCCTCGCCCACGGAGGCGGAGCAGCCGTAGCCGTCTTCGTTGCCCCAAACACTGCCACCCCTCAGCGGCCCGCAAGTGCCAGAGGACCTTGGCAAAACAGAGCCTGCCCAGGTAGGCTATATTTTAAAAAGTACCCAACTCGCCTTTGCAGCTCATGGTTTCAAAACAGAGATTGGCTGGAATATTCATGTCAAAAAGATGCCATCTTCTGCTATGCATGTAGACAATTCGGTTCAAGTAAGTGAGATGCCTTCACCACAACTGGCTACAACAACTGGCGCCTTGCTCTTGTAGACTACGTGATAAGGGACTGGGAAGGCATGAATCAAGCAAAGAGCATATAGATCCATAGATCTCTTAATGTTGCTCTCAAAGTGCACCAGATTGATGCTTTTAACTTCAATATCTAAAAAAAAATCTAGGACCCTCCTAGAGGAGGTGAAGACCCCCCTAGAGGGTGTTAGGTCCACTCCCCAATTATAAAAATAGCACTTTACCATTGCACCCTCTCTAATCTCAGATTAATGAGTCATTTTGTTCTGGAACCGGGCCTGCGATAAATACATTAAAAAAAAATTCGTCTGTGGAAGCCGTCGCGCTTTAAAAAGCACAACCAATTATTCACTACCTGCCTGTCAGCCTTCCATCTCGTGCTCTCATTGGTCATGTGCGCGTTCGTGTGTGTTGGAGGAGGGGCTCTGTGAGGAAGTCTGAAGGAAGGGGCAGATTTTTTTCGGCTGCGTAGTTTCAAATAGCGCACTCGAGCTGGTTCCTCCATTCTTACCTACCCTACCTTTAATATAGGCTAATATATGTAATTTCCTTTTACTTTGACTGTATTGCATTGGAGACTATAGGCCATATGAGGATGTGGGATGTTTGTGCTACTGCAGCTTCCATACGACACGTATTCAGTTGATCATAATAATAATTAAACTCAGAGAGCTGGTGTGCTTAAACTGACTCAAAGTGACTCTAAATTACTTTGAAGCAGGCCGTGTGTGTGTGTGTGTGTGTGTGTGTGTGTGTGTGTGTGTGTGTGTGTGTGTGTGTGTGTGTGTGTGTGTGTGTGTGTGTGTGTGTGTCTTCTCTTGTTATGACTGTGTTTGGGTTATGATTGTGAATGTTTTAAGTTGTCTGTAACTGTGCTGCTGCCTATTTTTGACCTATGCTGGTCAAATAAAGATAACAAAATAAAAATAATTTACTTTCAATCCTGAATTATATATATGCCTAACTTTTTAAAAACCTCATCAATATAATAAATTGTTACACAATGCTCACCCAATTCCATCAAATCCGTAATAGCGCTTTGAAAATAGAGTAAAGGAATATTTCCCTCAAAATGTGGAGCTCCTTAAATGTTCTTCAGTGTCATTATCTGTATCTATAGTCACACATAATATACTCCTCTAATCTCTGCTCAGTGCTTTTTGCCATTGTCTCTTTTCCACATTGTCCTGTCAGAGATGCTCCACCTACAGCTGCACACCTCCAGAGAAACCCACTCTTTTCTCCAGCATATTAAAACCTGCCTCCTCAAACCTTCATCATAAGGCCACATCATGGACGATGTGATGTGGACTGTCCGTGGCACTTTTATATTTTGCATCATCATACCTCTAATTTATCCACATTTGAAAATCTTTATGTTGAAGTATTTTCAAGTTCCATTTATATTGGTCATCATATCAATATATTTATTTATATTGGTTAATCAGTTATGAATCTAGGAAAATTATTTTAAAGCTTAAACTATACAAAAAACTATATTTGTTATGCTTTTTTGTGTTGTAAGATCAACATTTGAGCAGTGTAGCTGAAGTTGGAAGTACCCCAGTGTCAGGGTGGTTTTTTGTTTTATGGGGGAATAAAAAAACTCATAGTTTGTAGTCAATATCTTTAAAACAATGCCGCCCTCTACTGGTCTGGAGTCTGACGTGCATTTGAGTGAGTTAAGACTGTAAAAATCAAACCTTGCTACCGTTTTCTGGTATAAAAGTGTTCCTTTGTGGCGCTGCAGAGCATCTTTAAATCACTGACTAGAATACATGTTGAGTATTCATCTCTATTCATGCAAAAATCAAGATTTATTTAAGAAATGTAAATGGTTATTATGGCCAACATGTTAAAGGTCCCATGACATGCTTTTCTGGTTATTACCCATCCCCTTGTGTGTTATGTAGCGTTTTATGCATGTAAACGGTCTGCAAAGTCACAAACCCTCAAAGTACACCCTGTAGCGAGTACAATTCTAACACAGAAAAGACCTGTCTATGCTGCCCCAGAATGCGAGAGATTTCTATTTTTCCTGGGTACAGTGACGTGACCATACCCAAATGGACCCATTGGTCCAAATGGACCAATCCATGGAGCTCCTCACACACACACACACACTCTCTCAGCGGCGAAACTTTGACGCGCTTACACTGTAGGTGCGCCACGTTTGGGGATGTGGGTGCTAGTGGAGCCTCGCAGAGGGGGGTGCACCCCCCCTTCCCGCGTCCATGGTGCTCAGGCTGAGTTCAGGCTGAGTTTTGTGATGTCTCGCTGTCTCGCAGACCCCACGCAGCAACCAGGAAACGACACCAGTAAGCTAGCTCACACTGTCCCCTCCTCACAGCAGCGAGCCGCGCAACGTCCCGCCAACAAGCCGTTTAGGACAGAGAGTGAATACGCATACTATACAGAGATGCTGTATGAGAAACCAATGTGAGTTTGGAAAATTGCACAATATAAATCTATGTATCTATTCAATGGAATTATGATCAGAAGAAATGGCTGTGACATGGGACCTTTAATATCCTCCTTGACACAGAGAACTAACAAAGAGGCAGCAGTAACACCACAAAGGCATAATAATGTGAGTTGTCACAAGGTTGCCCTCTAGTGTCTCTCATTCAATGCTGTCATGGTGCATTTAAAAAAAAACATCTGTAATTGTTCAGTCATTGTTTATAATGAAAACTTTATTTATCTTGATTCAGACAAATAATATTCTCAACAACTGTAGAAAATGTAAAAATACAATCAAATCAGATTTTTTAAAGTTTTTTATGTATTTCACTTTCCATATTATAACATAGAGTATGTCATCAGTATTATGCATTAACCATTGAAGCTCTCTTCTTTTTTAATCTGTGTTAACGTTTCTTTTTCATCTTCACCCTCTTTTAATGTATCATCTTCATGCAAGTCCTCTAACTCGCCTTCTCTGCTCGCCTCCCTGCCGACTTTCCTGTGGGGCAAAAAAAACACTGTCATGTTTTTGAAGGCGCTAAGTGAGATTGCAGATGATACTGTATACTAGTGTGGGGGGGGGGGGGTTACACTTGACTACAAAAGTCATGGAGTACATATTCTTCACAACTCAGCTCATCATGATTATCCACACCAAGATGAAACAATATAGACAGCAAAGCCAACACAAAGCCACTGACAACAGCCCTGTATATACTATATAATACTGCTTGTTGTTAAGAGCTTTGTTTGCCTTTTAATCCTCTTAAAGGTTGAACAAACAACTGATAGGCTGAGGTGGGTATGGGGCTAAACCTTTTTCAAATGTTACCTCAAGGTTGGAGGAAGCTGAGGCGAGGCCTTCGGTAAACTCCAAGAGCCACTGCAAGAAGGAGATGTAATGCAAGAGGCCGACAGTTATTTGTTAGTGTTCTGTTAATCTATGCTGCTTGAAATCAGAAATGTTGAAGAATAAATAAATAATCTTTTTAGCCAAGAGTTAGATAAGAAGATTGATATCACTCGTGTCTCTAGAAAGTGTGAAGTATGAAGCTACAGGCTGTTAGCTTAGCATCAAGATCGCTAGCTTCACTCCAAGGCCACCTACTTTAAAGCTCATTGTATCGTTGTATCATTGTATTGTGACTTGTATCTTTCTGTTCATTAAACCCTCAGTATGAAAGTTACTAAAATAATGTTGCATCCATCAGTAGCTTTTATAACAAAAATATTTGTACAGATGATAACTAAATCAATTGTTAAACAGAGGGGGACCCAAAGTGTGACGAAATGCAGAAAAGTGTAATACAATACGTCCAAGAAGATCAAAAATAAAACACGTTAATCTCCATCTTCAAGCAAAACTACGAATTTGTTCAGCTTTTCAAATATAGTTTCAAGATTCTTGCTGTTGTCTAAGAAATTCAAAAAATATATATTACATGATTTCCACATATTATACGTGGGAGACTGCAGTGCAGCAGTGCTGCTGGGGCCTGGGTTAGTGTGGAGGAGGATTCAGCTGCACATCTCTTCACGTGGAGGTGTAATTAACTGTGCCAGCGGCCCCCCCACAGACTGCCTCGTTAATGGGAAATAAATGCTTTTATCTCCCTCAATGTGTTGCTCACTTCAGGACCAGCACAAATACAGTGAACACGGTAGTCAGTGTTCAAGGACGAATATCCTAGATATAATGGTGAATATAATATTAATATAATATGTGAGACAAATACCTCACACACAAAGAAGGTTACTGATGGTTCTGATTTCGTCCAAGCATCTGCCGGCTGCTTTGTTTTGTAAGAGACCTAATCGCAGTTTGGAAGAAGGGGAGCAGGAAGGATTTGCAGAGTAGGCCACTTACGTAAGAAGACCTCCAGGGAGAGACATGGACCTCTGTGTCCGAACGCCCAGACACTCAAAGGGATTACTGAAAGAGCGCTTCCTCAGCATAGTCTTAATCAGAATCTGCATTGGACATCAGAGAGAGAGTCAATGGAAAGAAAACACATGTTCATATGCCAGTAAAGTCTCCACACCAAAATACATACAGATATTTTAAGGTCAAATCTGTATGATTTTAACATGAAATCCTAATTTCACTTTCTAGCTAACCATCATGGGGTTACTTTTCAAAGGGTTCTACTTAAATACCATCCCAAATTGTTTAATTTCTACCTTTCAACTATTGTTTCATATAAATATTTCAATTCTACAACTTAAAAGGCAATTTGTCCCTTAATGTGGTTCAGGCTTTGTATCATTTAAATGCCTTTTCCTTTATGTTTTTTCAAACCACAGAAGATATTTTTGAGGAAAGGCATTCAAGCAACAAGCTCAAATAAATGTAAATATTGCAACTGCAAGTTTTCTAATTAAAATACTCAAACTAGCAGCCATGTTTGTTCATTAAAGTGTTGAATATTGACCAGAGAAGGATCCCTGTGCGACTCACCACTGTGGAGAGTTTGGGGATGATTGTGATGCTTTGCTGCACCTCCTCCTCAGTGACCTCCACCGCCGTGCAGTGCTCCTCCTCCAGAGGGAGAGGATCAGAGCCGTTCTCCGTCACCCACGCATCCAGCTTTAATAGCATCGTTATGAAAATGTGAAATTGTTAGAAAATGTTTGGTCTTATATTATTAAACAATATTATTCAGATGTTCTTTTCCAGTCACCTTAATTTCAGGAATGGTGATTCTTGATTCAGGATTTTTATCCAGCATCCTATCAATGAGCCCTTTTAAAGCATCACTTATCGATGGCCTGTACAACATAAAAAAAGGTCAACATGATTTGATGCTTTTGCAAATAAAACTATTTTAGAAGGTTCCTGTTACAACCCCAGCTAAAGGGGAAACAATAAGAAGGGAGAAAATAGGCTGGATAAACCACATTTTTATTTTAAATGAAAGTAAAATAACAATGTGGCGTAGAGAGATTACGCTGTTTGAGCGGCTGAAGGAGGGCCTTCTGTACATGGATCAGGTGCCACTGATTGGATAGGAAGAGTTAATTGGGAGCTTCCTGATCAAGAAGGGGAGGCCAGGAACTGTACAAAGGTCATAACATTCCCAAACTGGACACACTTTACCTCCTAACAATAACCAAGATGTACAAAGTGGAATGAAGTGAATATGAATGAAGTGAATATGAATGAAGTGAATATGAATGGACAGCGGACATCTTTCTTGTCAAATACCGGTGTTTCATTTCTGAAATAGAGCTATTTTAAATTGTATTAATTCCACCTGTGCTTTGACAAGCCAAAATATCATCAGTCGAGAAGGTATTAGGAATAATAAAGAAAAATAACTGCTCCGATGCTAACTTCAATAGGTGTGACATTAAAAACACATAATATATTACAGTTTCTATTATCTTAAGTCTAGACATCGAGCAGAGACAGAAAATCGGTGAACGGAGGAAAGAGAATATCAAATGCTGCTTATCAGTACAATATAATATATGATGACAGTTTTGAATCAAAAGAAGAGGCAGTTGTTGCCAGAACTGACAAAATACTTACACTATAAGTTTTGAACATATTCTGATATAATATTTTGGCTCATGAATAATATTAGATAGCAAGCCATATAGCCATGGTGCTATCTTAATGTGTTGAAAGATGTCTTACGTATCTGGAAACGCCACAGGTTTGTGCTTGATCTTGTTGTGCAGAGAGATGATGTTTACATCATAAAAAGGGCACTGGAACGGGACACACAAAAGGAAATTCTTAAAACGTGTAATGAAATCATCAACGTGCTCTTTATTTTACATGCTTTGATTTTTCTTACCTTTCCAAAGACAAAACAGTAGAGTGTGACTCCCATCGCCCACACGTCTAATGCCTGTTAAACAGACACAGTATTTATCAGGGCTGTGTCATTACTGGAAAGCTCTCCGTAGGCGTTTGGACGTAATTTCTTTATATTTTCTCACAATGAAACTAAGTCTGATATAATGAGTAACCTCAAAAACATAATGTGATTCAGTAATTGCCATTGCGTCTTTCCAGTTGGCCAACAGAAGACATTTTGTCTCACCTTCCCCCTGTAGCTCAGCTCGTGTTCAGTCACCATCTCAGGGGCCATGAAGGCCGGCGTCCCCGCTGTGCATGACAGGTTGGCGTCCGTCCCCTCGAACTCGTTGCTCACACCAAAGTCTGCGATCTTGACGCAACCGTCGTCCCCCAGCAGCAGGTTGGAGGGTTTGATGTCCCGGTGGATGATCTTGTTGTAGTGCACTGTGATAGACAGTATGTAAAGCAGGCAAATAAGTGAACGTGTTGATTATCTGCTGAGGAGAAATATCAGCTCTGCCATCATTTTAGGACAGGTAAAGAAAACTGTGGGGAATCTTACTTAATGTAAGTGTAGTCATATATCATTATGCCAGCCATAATGAAATTATCTTTCTTTGAACAATTAGTCTTGAATCCCAAGACATAGAGAATACAGGTAGGCCTAGAAAGTGTCATCGTTTTTAAATACAACACAATGTTTCTTAAAGCAAAGATTACAAGTACCCTTGATCTTTTAACTCTCTGTTTACTTAATAATGAAATCCTGTTAACTTACAGTACTCAATTCCCAGGACGATGTCTCTGAAATAAAAGTGAGCCTGCTCCTCTGTGAAAGGGTGGTCTGTGGGCACCTCCATCACCTGGCTGACCAACATGAGAGGTGGAGAAGGAAGAAGTCAATGTATATTATACATCATAATTGTTCAACTTAAATTGTCGACTGTGACAGAAAAAGAAATGCACAAACATACCCTTTTGTCATCAAATCGAAGGCTTGAATACAAATGATCAGAATTGAATGAGTCCCCCACTTTATGTTGACACCTGTACTAAAGCCAGCTACTGTAAAACAGATGAATGTGCCCTACCCATGTGAAGTCCATCTTCATCAGGATCATCAAGCACCTGCAAGACACAGACAATTCTGAAGTCTCTCTGCACTGGTTTACACAGATATATGAAGTCTAGTTAGTCATTTCTACTAAAGGCATAATTCATTGTAGTACTTTATGTGTTTTAAATGCGCTACATCTTGATACACCAATATGTCTTTAATCCTTATTAGTTAACATAGTCTGGTGACATCAAGTCATTCCCAGTATAGCGTCACCTCCACTAGCTTAACAACATTATGATGGTCCAGTTTTTTCAGGATGGCGATCTCCTTGTAGACTTTCTCCAGAGGAAACGCAGGCTTTGGTCCTTTAGAAGGTATTCGGCCTAAAATTACACACAAAAACCATCAACACCCACTCATCAGGAACAAACTAAACGCATTTCATTGTTATTTTTAGACACTCACGGAAAAATCCGCACTGCTTCATCAGCCTCTTCTTTGAAACAACTTTCATTGCCTGAATAAAGAACACAAAGCAAGTGACGTTATTGTAAAACGGACGTAAACACAGGGACCATGAGTGCTCAATTCATAAGCTTCAACTTACATAGTACTTCTCAGAATCTTCATCATAAGCCAATTTGACCACTCCATATGAACCCTATATGGTGTGAAAATAAACAAAGGAAAACAGCTTTGTAAATAATTGTCATCACTTTTGTTTGCTCATTGGATTAATATGATAATCACCTTCCCAATCTCTTTCTTCAACTTATACTGATTCAGCTGGACACAATCCTACAGGAAATAAAAAAATTAAACGATCAATAAATGATCCAACATTTTAAATTCTCTTAAAAAATCTAACTTTGTAGTTAATTTCTGTAGTTCAAGTCTCCTCACTTCAGCATCTGTGATGGACACACGTTTGGTCTCGATGGTGGGCTGTTTGGGCATGCGGCTCCCTCTCTCCTGCAGGGACATCTTCCTTTCTGAGACCCTGGTGGTCCTCGGGGGCCCAGGCCTGCAGCCATTGGGCAGGGTTATGCGCTGGCCGGCCATGTTCATGTCTGCCACCATGTCAGCCAACTCACCATTGTGCTCCGAGTCGTGCTCTGCCCTGCCCTCAATTTCAGCATTCATGGTGGCTATGGCCCTCGTTTCCTCACAGATGAACCACCCAGAGCCGGCGTGGTGAAATCACCAAAGAGAGCATCTCTGCACTGAAAGGGGTGGAAACAAAAATGGAGGCACATGAGGCGCCAGGTTTTGGCAAGGAAGAAAAACCCTTTGTATAAAAAGAAGATATTTCCCGTTCTGCTGCATCAATGTTGATCCCTTTTTGAGTGCTTAAGAACATTCATTGGTTATCTACCATCAAACAACATAAATAACACAGTACATTTTGTGTTGGCTGCCTAGGCTCAGATATGATTAAAAAAACTGTTCAGATTTGACTACCTAACTATGTCACATTAAGGCTCACTATACCACTTTCCATTTGATCTATCTACCAACAGCTTCAAACAACCTTTGCCAAGGTGCACCACCTTTCCCAAGCAAGTCAATCACAGCAGATTGGGCCTTTTGGAGTCTTAAAGAGACAGGCATTTTGAACATTAAAGCATGTAAACTAGTCCAAAAAGAAACCCATAATACAAGTATATAAGTTATCAACATCTCTCCCATTTAAAGCACACAACAATCTCATAATGTGTCACAGATTTTGGAACTGCCAAAGTACTGCTAAATGAATTACATCAATTTCTTTACAACGAAACAGGTGCTTTTAATGACTGTAATTAGGACTCAAATGCACACACACATTACTGTTAACAGATGTAATCAGGCAACATAAGTGGAGACACGTGTATTTAGGGGCTTAAATCTTTTGTCAAAAAGGAGAAATACCAAACTAACCTCAGAAATTGTCAGCAAACTACATGTATGCTCTTGTCTTACAGTATACCAACAACACGTGGTAGAAACCTATATAATGGATGTATTATAAAGCCTGTGTTTTTGTAGCTTTGCCAAATAACAATATTTTCTGTATAATGTAGGTTTGGCTATATTGTATTACCATGATTAATATTCATCATAATAAAATGTGTTATTCAGTGTATTCCTTCAGTGTTTGAGCCTCTTAGCTCCAAAGGGCAGCTCGAAGCTTTAAAGCTTGGTTGTATTCTTGTCATGAATTGTGTATAAAAGATGAAAACCTCAGATAAGAATTAAGGTAACATTCATAATATAAAGACAGAAAATAAGAAATATCACACTGTGACACCAGTGTAGAAGGAGATAAGAGTCCACTCACACAGCACAGCTAACGGTGGCCTAAATTACAGCATGGAGTACTGAAAAGCTTCTTATGTAACAAGGAAGCTTTAACAGGGAAGTAACATGTATGATACTCGCACAATAAAAAAAAACTGTTGTAACATCCAAACACATATTCTTTGAAGACATATATGCCTTTGCAACCTGTTAAGCTACAAAACATTTAATTAAATATGAAAATACAAGAGCTACTCTAGTCAATGACAGCCTTAAACTCACCTGAATCTAATCTAATAATACTAATAATGACTCAAAAACATTACTGTATCATAAATATATTGTGAATTATTTGTTTTACTCACACAGTGGAGGTGTCCTGTGTTGATGTCTGTTCAGGTTAATCTGCATATTTCTCTCAGGAGACTCCTCTGTGTCTCAGAGCAGGACTTTCACTGAAGAGCAGCATCGACGTCTTTAAGGATTAACTGAGTCTACATATAGCTGAGCCACAGTTATTCTAATGCACGCACGCGCGCACACACACACACACACACACACACACACACACACACACACACACACACACACACACACACACACACACACACACACACACACACACACACACACATTTTGCTTTTCATTTAAATGACAAAACTGTATTTAACATATTATTCTGATATACCATGAATATAAGAGAGACAAAGTTTGACTTTTTCACAATATTAATATTTAAGGGGACGATATACTAAAAAACATATTACAATATATTACAAACATTTTTTGCAAAACATTTAGCAAAATAGCATGCTGTCTTATTATTGTTAATATTATATATTTGTACTTAATTATATAATTAAAATAAATAATATGTAATTAACATCATTATACAATAAAGTATTAACATGACCAATATTGTTTATACTATTAATATTCCTAATAATATTGTTAATATTATTAACCTGCAGGTTACAGAAAGTTAGTGCAAATTGATCTAAGTGTCACTTATAACTATTATTTGAGCTTTTTTTCCCGAGCCCGATTGTCTAGGGCCCAGCTACAACCGTAGACTGTAAGGCGAGACAAACCATGAACACAAATAGGCCTACAATCCTAAACTGAAAACGGAATGTCTTTCTTTCTTTATAACCTTGAATTGGGGCTAAAATATACCTAGAAATACTTACCATTTGTAGTGTGGAATCCGGATATGAAGCCCAGAAGAAAAGTCCAAACCTAACTCTGTAACGGAGAAATAATACAAATCAAGTCTAATTAGTTGTTACAGCATCACTACGGACAATGACTCTGCGGTAATGACATTGTTTGCTTATAATTGAGCAAAAGCAGAAAGTAAGTGTGATTGAGGATGTCAACAAAACTTCAGACTATACCACCGTATGTTTTTTGTTTTTTTCCCACGACGTAATTTCTGAAACTATTACGGGAAACCTAAAACATGTCATCTGTTTGTCTATGGTTCTAACCGTCTAGTTTCCCGATAGCCCTTAAACGCAGCATTAGCAGCTCCCATAGCGCCCCGGCAGGATGCAAGTGGAACAAACAGGGAGCAAAGAGCTGAAGAAGCAGAGAGCAAGCATCCCGCGTGCATCATGTCTCACTTTGCCGCTCTGAGGACCCGAGAGCTGCGCGAGCTGCTGGAGGATGAAGACAGAATAAGACACATAATCAGGGGCAGCGATAAGGTGGGACATTCACGAAACGTAAAATAAAACTTTCCATTTAGTGTTTTTTGAACTATCTTTGGTCATCCCAGGTTCAGGGGCTGCAGAGTGCTGCAGAGAAGATGCTGCTTTCCAATCAGAAAACAGCCAAAGTCGCTCTTTCTCAAAAACCTAAATTTAGAGATGCTAAGTTGCTACTTGCAATGAAGTACAAAGAACTGGAAAACATTCAAACCACCATCCAGGCCAAACAAGAACAACTTGGTGAGACTCTGTATTTGTGTTGTTTTTAGTTTAGTTTTTTAAAGTGTGTGCCTAATTTGTTTTCATTTCCTACATTTGCAGCAGAAAAATCCAGTTTGCATTGTGCTCAGTGGAGTCTCCTAAAAAAAGTAAACCATGCAGAGGAGGAGTGTGAGGTAAGCATTGACCTCAGTCTCTGGTATATTTTCTTTCCTAGTGTACACATACGACAAATATTCTATTAACATGTCAATAATGTGTGTCAATACACATAAATAATACCATTATAGGTCTCTTCTGCAAATACACTTTACAAAAAGACAAGTATTTTGAGAAAATAAGAGTTCATAACTCCTACTCTGTACAAACACTAAACGTTTGAACTGCTGCTGTGTTTGTGTGTCACCCTAGTTTTTTTTAGTCTTTAGAGGCCAATATTTATTTTGTAGAAGCAAAGGAGATGTCTTAGCTGGGTAACATGATACCCATTGTTTGTTTGGAAATAATGAGATAATTCTCTTAACAGATGCTGTGTCAGAGGTTTGAAGAGGGGAATACGTTGCTGGCAGATTTCCTGAATTCCTTTCTGGGCTCACGAAAAGCCCAACACATCAGGATGGTTCTGGTGAAGAAGCTGCAGGAAGTTATTGAATTGGAATCAACACAATGGCTCGGTGAGATGCTCCCTGACACTCCCAACACCTGCCTCTGCAGTCTCACCACAGCTGTGGTCTTACCAGCCTGCTGCCACCCTCCATTCCTGCTCCCCTTTGGCCTCCATGTGAACACGGCTCACCGTCTACAACATTTACCGCTTTGTCATGATTACAATGTGTCTCTACGTCCTCGAGTGCACGGACGAGGCCCCAGATGGCCCACAAGACCTGTCCGTCTTCCGCCTCTGAAGGTTCAGAAGAGGAGGCATCAACAGGCACCACAATGAAGTCTAATCCTGACTCGGATACAGGTTTTCACTTCATTCAAGATAGTGGGTAAAGTTGACTTTGCATCAAGCCTTGGATTTAAAAAGATATTCCATATTTCCCCAAATAGGTTGTGTCTTCACTAAACGGTGGAGTAACTAAGTGAATTCAGTAAAGTGCTTTACTTAAGTAGGATTTTAAAGGGGCTTTACTTGACTTTTCCAAATTTCTTCTGCCTCACATTTATTTTGTGACTTTGGTTACTTTAAAGATTATTAGTCAGATTAATGATACACAATATGGTTATATTTATAATATATATGAATGTACCCTTAAAGGTAATGATACATTATATTGATCTCTCAATAACATTGACAAGCTACCTGGTAGTATACAAAGAGCTTATCCTTTAGCAGCTTAATAATAATTGTATACATTTGTTTATTCAAATGTATATGCACAAATTGTATTTGTAAGGGAGTATTATACACTGTTACTAAACTATACTAATTTTACTTAAGATCAATTAATCTATGGCTGTCTTTAAGTATTATATTTAGGTGATTGAAAGTTTTTCATGTGAAGATATAAATAAACGCTGATGGACAGAGAAGTCTGGCATGTTTAAGGTATTTTTACATCTTAAACTCACACTTAAGACTGTCATTACAACAGAAATCAAAAGGATGCAATTAGTTTACCGAGTAACTTGAAATTGTAAGTAGTTAGAAGTTGCAAAAATGTTTTGTGCATATTCTGTGATTACATTTGATCACATATTTATCATTTCTAGGTTGCTTTGAAGATCATGAATTATTCCATCCCCCCACAGAGACACTAAATGAAACGATATTTGAATACAATAAAAGCAGCTTAAATCCGTTGTATTACTGTAACACTGTGGCACCTTTATCTGTAGGAGGTAGTGAAGAGATCATAATCATCATCTTAAATCAACCAAACCGGTTCAGCAGGATGACAACCGCTTTTTTTAACAGCTGATTTCACAAAAAGAAAATGTGTTCAACATAACAAAGGTTAGAGCATATTTGTGTTTCCTCGAGTAGGAAAAATTTTGCTCACTGTTGTTCACTGAACTTGAACTGCTCACCTGACACTCGATATCTCTGATGATCTGTGTGCAGAGACTCCTGCCAAGGTCAGCAAAGGAGCGTTAGCAACACTTTATTCATCCTAACATTAACCTGCAGTCTTTTCATAAAGGCCAAAGGTCATATTATAGAACTCATCCTTTGTTGCATATCTTAGTATGTTTGATCCCTATCAACGTGCTTTAGTGCTGTGAGGGTTAGCCATGGGCCAGCTGAGCTTGCCATACCAATTCAACCATGGAGAAACCTTGCTGGCACTACAGGAGGTGATTAGCAAGGTGGAGCGTGTTCAGAGGCTTTTGTTACTCCACAGACTTTAGTTACATCTTTGTCAGCAGCCTCTTTTGTCCAGCAAGACTCAAATTGGGCAATTTTCTTGTCTGTCAGCTGATTGTTTTGTTCTATTGGGCTCTTTCACCTGTGTGTCTCTGCATCGCTCCATAGAAAACCTGGTTATTTCTGCACGGAAAAAACAAACAGTGTGAGGATTTCATTTGATAATTATTCAAATGCAAAAGCTGCCCTCGTTGAAGCATACACAAAATGTATATTACATTGAATTAGTGTACACAAGTAACACATGGCACCATACATTTAAAGCATATACTGAATGTAAACACAGCTGATATAAAGAGCCTGAGTCTTGTCTTTAAAGTGTCAGCTTTGACTCGTATCTCTAGGTTAGGAGGTGGGTTATCTCTGCATTGTCCCCCAGAATGCTCACTTGTATAGTAGATTATACAGAAGAGTATCCATAACAGCATCCGGTAGTAGAGCAGGTATGGAGTGATACTTAGAGGGGGTTGTCATGTAATAAATGTCTGTAGGTAAATGCACAATCAAAATGTTTTTCCCATTCATACTGTATTTAACTTGAGGATTCTTCCACTGATTCAACATTATACCTTTCCAATATCATACTCTCTTGTTATTATATAAACTATATATAAGTATATAGATATTTGAGGTCTTTTTTGGAGTGGTCCTTTCGTTCCAAAACCTAGAAGTGACATTGGCGGAATACACCAAACAACTGTCTCATTTTTATTAGAGCTGAAACGATAAGTTGAATATCAACCAATCAATTGACATAAAATAAATTATCAAATGTTCCCCAGGTCCAGCTTCTCAATTCTGATGTTTTGCGTCCTTTTCTTGTCTTTCATAAGAATCAGACTAAATGTCTTTCTGTTTTGGAGTATAGGTCTGACAAAACAAGACAAATAATGAGATTGTGACAAATATCTTTTACAATATTTTGACATTTGAAAGTTTCAATGTATGCATGAATGTAATATCTATTTTACAATTTGAAATCCGTTGTGACGTTTTTGACAAGTGTGTTAGAGCGTAGATCCCAAATACATTTCCCTGCAGGAGAATAACGTTTTTCTTCTTTTAAAAGCTTAATTGATTAATTGCAAAAATACATCTATTTAAAAAAAAAAAACAGCTTGAAACCCTAATTCCTAAAAAAAAAAATTAAAATCTCTTCACATGAAAAATATAATATAATTTACAAAACCCAACGAGACACTTTAAAAAAGTTCTGAATAGAAAGCTGTAACGATGACCCCGCATCAACACCACACCGGACTTAGGAAATAGGCCTTATTCGCCATGTTTAGTAACATTGCTAGAAAATATCTATTTGAATAACAAGTCAGTAAAAATCTAAAAGGATCTTCCCTGCAGTTATTTTTTAATAAGACACTTTTGCCGTTTAATTCCTGAGAGAAAGCAGGTCTGACCAGTAGCAGAAAACATATTTTCTCTGTTTAGCAGGAGCTGCTTGATAGAAACGCTCCTGGCTTTGCCACACAACACTAGTCCAATGCCAACCAGCTGTCAGACGGGTCAGAGTGAAGGCTACATGGACTGTTGGAACTTCATGACACCTCTCTTAATCTGCTCGAAGCTCACAAACATCACAATGTTCCAGGAACCCAGACGAAGAAACGAGGGCACAAATCTAAAAAGGAATCAGAGGAATAAAAACAAAAATGGCGGTTTACATTGACTTTTTGCTCTGTCAAACATTTGTACTACTGAATCTGACATGCACACTGTTACATACCCCTTATAGAAAGCTGTGGGTCCCTCTTTCATCAGCATGGTTAAAGCACAGTTCATCGCCCCGCTGTACTTCCCAGGCGTTGAATTCATGAAGCGTGTTTTCACCACATCCACGGGAGACGCTACAATGGTGGTACAGAAACCTGCTGCGAAGCCGGCTACAAAGTGACACGGCATGTTGTCTGTTGGAAACAAAGTGTTCTTTAGGGACCACAGTAAGTGATATAAAGTGTCGGAAATGCTGAGGATTCATGTTAAGTGTCAGGACTGACCTGTCATCAGCTTGTTCTTCAGGATGATCTCTTTGATGATGTCATACGTCACCAGCTCGGAGCAGTTAACGATGGCATTACGAGTTATGTTTGGCAAGGCACCTGAAAAGACAGTTCAAGATTTTAGATTAAGAGATATCTTTTGATTTTAATTTACACATTCTCCTTGTCATTTCCTGGCTTCAATATTACCCACAATGCAACTCCAACTGCTGATTACTGTGTGTTGTGCAAGTCGAAAAGCTCTTTACTTTCAAACTCCACACCACTAGGTTTATTTGTCTCAAATTAAATCGCTTGAGGCTATTTATCAAGTTTTAACAGGATTATAGCACTTTTCACATTTGCTGTATTTCTTTTCAAGGTCTGCAAACAAATGACTAGGGTCCCCCTTTAAAGGTCCCATGTCATGGCCATTTCTACTGATCATAATTCCATTGTTGAGGTCTACTAAAATAGATTTATATTGTGCAATTTTCCAAACTGACATTTGTTTCTCTCACAGCATCTCTGTAAAGTATGTGTATTCACTCTCTGTCCTAAACGGCTTGTTGGAGCTCCTGCTCCAGANTCATGGCCATTTCTACTGATCATAATTCCATTGTTGAGGTCTACTAAAATAGATTTATATTGTGCAATTTTCCAAACTGACATTTGTTTCTCTCACAGCATCTCTGTAAAGTATGTGTATTCACCGGTATTCACTCTCTGTCCTAAACGGCTTGTTGGAGCTCCGCCCT